>NC_048578.1:34365771-34390771 GCF_013265735.2 Oncorhynchus mykiss
GAGAGGTGGGAGGGAGTAGGAGAGAGAGAGAGAGAGAGAGGTGGGAGGGAGTAGGAGAGAGAGAGAGAGAGAGAGAGAGAGAGAGGTGGGAGGGAGTAGGAGAGAGAGAGAGAGAGAGAGAGGTGGGAGGGAGTAGGAGAGAGAGAGAGAGAGAGAGAGGTGGGAGGGAGTAGGAGAGAGAGAGAGAGAGAGAGAGAGAGAGGTGGGAGGGAGTAGGAGAGAGAGAGAGAGAGAGAGGTGGGAGGGAGTAGGATACAGAGAGAGGTGGGAGGGAGTAGGATACAGAGAGAGGTGGGAGGGAGTAGGATACAGAGAGAGAGGTGGGAGGGAGTAGGAGAGAGAGAGAGAGAGGTGGGAGGGAGTAGGATACAGAAAGAGGTGGGAGGGAGTAGGATACAGAGAGAGGTGGGAGGGAGTAGGATACAGAGAGAGGTGGGAGGGAGTAGGAGAGAGAGAGAGAGAGAGAGAGAGAGTAGGAGGGAGGGAGTAGGAGAGTGCACCAAATAATGCATGCAGAGCAGAATTAGGCCGATACCCACTAATTATCAAAATCCAGAAAAGAGCCGTTAAATTCTACAACCACCTAAAAGGAAGCGATTCCCAAACCTTCTATAACAAAGCCATCACCTACAGAGAGATGAACCTGGAGAAGAGTCCCCTAAGCAAGCTGGTCCTAGGGCTCTGCTCACAAACACAAACACACCCCACAGAGCCCCAGGACATCAGCACAATTAGACCCAACCAAATCATGAGAAAACAAAAAGATAATTACTTGACACATTGGAAAGAATTAACAAAAAAACTGAGCAAACTAGAATGCTTTTTGGCCCTAAACAGAGAGTACACAGTGGCAGAATACCTGACCACTGACCACTGTGACTGACCACTGTGACTGACCCAAACTTAAGGAAAGGCAGACATGGCTCTCAAGAGAAGACAGGCTATGTGCACACTGCCCACAAAATGAGGTGGAAACTGAGCTGCACTTCCTAACCTCCTGCCCAATGTATTTTGTATATTATTATAATTGGTATATTATCTACCTCACTTGCTTTGGCAATGTTAATAAGTTTCCCATGCCAATAAAGCCATTTGAATTTAATTGAATTTAGAGAGAGAGAGAGAGGTGGGAGGGAGTAGGAGAGAGTGAGAGGTGGGAGGGAGTAGGAGAGAGAGAGGTGGGAGGGAGTAGGAGACAGAGAGAGGTGGGAGGGAGTAGGAGACAGAGAGAGAAAGAGGTGGGAGGGAGTAGGAGAGAGAGGTGGGAGGGAGTAGGAGAGAGAGAGAGAGAGAGAGAGGTGTGAGGGAGTAGGAGACAGAGAGAGAGAGAGGTGGGAGGGAGGGAGTAGGAGAAAGAGAGAGAGGTGGGAGGGAGTAGGAGAGAGAGAGAGAGAGAGAGAGAGAGAGAGAGAGAGCTGGAAGGGAGTAGGATAGAGAGAGAGAGAGAGAGAGAGAGAGAGAGAGAGAGAGAGCTGGAAGGGAGTAGGGGAGAGAGAGAGAGAGAGAGAGTGGAGAGAGAGAGAGAGAGAGAGAGAGAGAGAGAGAGAGAGAGAGAGAGAGAGCTGGAAGGGAGTAGGAGAAAGAGAGAGAGAGAGAGAGAGAGAGAGAGGGGGAGAGAGAGTGAGATAATGTTTCTTCAGGCAGGACCCAGCAGATCCCTAGAACAACACCGAGAGGCGAGGAGGAGGCAGTCTCGCAAAGATAGGGTTGGAGTGGCCCAGTTACCATAACAAGGAGGGGGAGGACGAGGGCGAGAGAGAGAGAGACGACAACTATTTGCACATTGCTAAATAGCTGATAATATAACACTTGAAATGTCTTTATCTTTTTGAATCCTTTTTGAGTGCAATGTTTACGGTTAATATCTAATAGTTTTTTGTTGATGTTGTTAAATTAGTTTCTTCTCACTTGTTTATTGTTTATTTCACTTGCTTTGGCAATGTAAACATATGTTTCCCATGCCAATAAATCCCATTTGAATTGAATTGAGAGAAAGGAGAGAGAGGGAGTGTTTAGACAAAGTGTCGTAGTGTAGTGTAGTAGTGTTGTGATTCTGGTGCTGTCTCTCACTATCTTTCCTTCCCCCGTTCCTTTGTATTTCCCTCCCTCCCTGCCTCTTCCTCTCTCTCTCTCTCTCTCTCCCTCCCTCCCCTCTCTCCCCTTTTCTCTCCTACTGTTTTTCTCTGTCTCCCTCCCCTCTTTCTACCCCTCTCTCATTCTGTCTTTCTCTCTCTCCCTCCCCTCTCTCCCCTCCTCTCTCCTACTGTCTTTCTCTCTCTCTCCCTCACCTCTCTCCCCTCCCCTCCTCGTAGTGTAGTGTAGTAGTGTTGTGATTCTGGTGCTGTCTCTCACTATCTTTCCTTCCCCCGTTCCTTTGTATTTCCCTCCCTCCCTGCCTCTCTTCCTCTCTCTCTCTCTCTCCCTCCCTCCCCTCTCTCCCCTCCTCTCTCCTACTGTCTTTCTCTCTCTCTCCCTCACCTCTCTCCCCTCCTCTCTCCTTCGGTCTTTCTCTCTCTCTCTCCCCTCTCTCCCCTCCTCTCTCCTTCTATCATTCTCCCTCCCCTCTTTCCACTCCTCTCTCCTTCAGTCTTTCTCCCTCCCCCTCTACCCTCCTTCTATCTCTCTCTCCCTCCCCCCTCTCCCTTCCTCTCTCCTTCTATCTCTCTCTCCCTCCCCTCTCTCCCCTCTCTCCTTCTGTCTTTCTCTCTCTCCCTCCCCTCTTTCCACTCCTCTCTCCTTTGGTCTTTCTCCCCCCCCCTACCCTCCTTTCTCTCTCTCTCTCTCTCTCCTCTCTCTCTCTCTCTCTCTCCCCTCCTCTGTCCTTCTATCTCTCTCTCCCTCACCTTAATAGGCAATCAGCAATTAGTAGAGGGAGGTGTGCTCTCCACTTCTGCTAGGTAAAAAGCAATTTGGCGGAATGTTTATTTTAGCCTCTAAATCAATATGTCAAGCAAACTGAATGCTCAAACGGATAGATGAATGAATATCTATAGTTATAGCAAGCGGCGGCCGTGTTACTGGCGGTTGTGTCACAAAACTAAGATCGTCGTGGAAACAAAGACTGTTGTGCAGAAGGAGAGAGAGGAAGACTACCTAGTTATTTCCAGATCTCATGTTTGCTCTTTTTGTAGCTTTGGCAACTATGCGTCTGTTTTATAAAAAAATTTAAAAAATTAAATACCGCCTTTTTCGATCTTGTCTCATCGCTGCAACCCCCCAACGGGCTCGGGAGGTGAAGGGCCAGTCATAAGTCCTCCGAAAAATATGACCAGCCAAGCCGCTCTTCTTACCACCGCCCGCTTAACCCGTAAGCACCAATGTGTCGGAGGAAACACCGTTCACCTGATGACCGTGGTCAGCCTGCAGGCAGCCGGTCCGCAACAAGGAGTTGCTAGAGCGCCTCAAGCTCAACCTCGACAAGAAGGAGCTGCTCTTCCTCCCGGAGAAGGCCTGCCCGCTCAAAGATGTCTCCATCACGGTTGACAACTCCACAGTGTCGCCCTCCCAGAGTGCAAAGAACCTTGGCAACAACCTGTCGTTCTCTGCAAACATCAAAACAGCGACTCGCTCCTGCAGGTTCATGCTCTAGAGTACGACCCTACCTCACACAGGATGCAGCGCAGGTCCTAATCCAGGCACTTGTCCTCTCCCGTCTGGACTACTGCAACTCACTGTTCCCTGCTTGTGCCATCAAACCCCTGCAACTTGTCCAGAACACTGCAGCCCGCCTGGTTTTCAACCTTCCCATGTTCTCTCATGTCACCCTGCTCCTCCACACACTCCACTGACTTCCAGACGAAGCTTGCATCCACTACAAGACCCTGGTACTTACCTACAGAACAGCAAAAGGACCTGCCCCTCCCCCCTACCACTACAAGACCCTGGTGCTTACCTACAGAACAGCAAGAGGACCTGCCCCCCCCCCTACCACGACAAGACCCTGGTGCTTACCTACAGAATAGCAAGAGGAACTGCCCCCCCTCCCTACCACTACAAGACCCTGGTGCTTACCTACAGAACAGCAAGAGGAACTGCCCCCCCCCCTACCACTACAAGACCCTGGTGCTTACCTACAGAACAGCAAGAGGAACTGCCCCCCCCCCCCTCCCTACCACTACAAGACCCTGGTGCTTACCTACAGAACAGCAAGAGGAACTGCCCCCCCCCCCCCCCCCCCTACCACTACAAGACCCTGGTGCTTACCTACAGAACAGCAAGAGGACCTGCCCCCCCCCCCCTACCACTACAAGACCCTGGTGCTTACCTACAGAACAGCAAGAGGAACTGCCCCCCCCCCCCCCCCCCTACCACTACAAGACCCTGGTGCTTACCTACAGAACAGCAAGAGGAACTGCCCCCCCCCCCCCCCCCCTACCACTACAAGACCCTGGTGCTTACCTACAGAACAGCAAGAGGAACTGCCCCCCCCCCTACCACTACAAGACCCTGGTGCTTACCTACAGAACAGCGAGAGGAACTGCCCCCCCCCCTACCACTACAAGACCCTGGTGCTTACCTACAGAACAGCAAGAGGACCTGCCCCCCCCCCCCCTACCACGACAAGACCCTGGTGCTTACCTACAGAACAGCAAGAGGACCTGCCCCCCCCCCTACCACGACAAGACCCTGGTGCTTACCTACAGAATAGCAAGAGGAACTGCCCCCCCTCCCTACCACTACAAGACCCTGGTGCTTACCTACAGAACAGCGAGAGGAACTGCCCCCCCCACTACCACTACAAGACCCTGGTGCTTACCTACAGAACAGCAAGAGGAACTGCCCCCCCCCCCCTCCCTACCACTACAAGACCCTGGTGCTTACCTACAGAACAGCAATAGGAACTGCCCCCCCCCCCCCCCCCCTACCACTACAAGACCCTGGTGCTTACCTACAGAACAGCAAGAGGACCTGCCCCCCCCCCCCCCTACCACTACAAGACCCTGGTGCTTACCTACAGAACAGCAAGAGGAACTGCCCCCCCCCCCCCCCCCCCCCCTACCACTACAAGACCCTGGTGCTTACCTACAGAACAGCAAGAGGAACTGCCCCCCCCCCCCCCCCCCCCCCCCTACCACTACAAGACCCTGGTGCTTACCTACAGAACAGCAAGAGGAACTGCCCCCCCCCCCCTACCACTACAAGACCCTGGTGCTTACCTACAGAACAGCGAGAGGAACTGCCCCCCCCCTACCACTACAAGACCCTGGTGCTTACCTACAGAACAGCAAGAGGACCTGCCCCCCCCCCCCCTACCACGACAAGACCCTGGTGCTTATCTACAGAACAGCAAGAGGAACTGCCCAGGCTATGCTAGGACAGCAGAGACCCTGACCATCTTCTGAAAACATTTGACACCCGACCTCTTCAAACAGTATCTTAAATAGCCCCCCCCCCCCCCGCCCCAAAAAAAGAAACAATTAAATACAAACTGAACCAGCACTTGACCCCCCCCCCCCCCTTCTAGCTCCGATTCTACGGATTGCTACTTTATTGAGGTTAAAATGTACTTTCGATATCTGTGATATGTGGTTGTCCCACTAAACTTAAGATTAATGCGCTAACTGTAAGTCGCTCTGGATACGAACGCCTGCTAAATGACTCAAATGTTAAAATAAATATTATTCTCTGATCTGCTCTGTTTTAGGGCAGGGGGTTAATCACGTCAGATACACTATCTTCTCTATATGTCTCTAATTGGTTATATCGCTACAGCCTTTCCAAGTCCAAGGACAATTCTCCTCTCTTCTCTCTGCGTATCTTCTTCTCTCCTGTATCAGTCTCTCTGCTGATACCTACTCTGTTTATCTTTCAGGTGACTACTCTGTCATGGTAGTCCATTTTCTACTACAGAGGAAGCTAGGCTACTACCTGATTCAGACGTACATCCCTCTGATTATGGTGGTGGTGCTGTCGCAAGTAGCCTTCTGGATCAACAAAGAGTCTGTCCCTGCACGCACTGTGGCTAGTATGATAACAACCCTCTGTCCCTGTGTCTAGTATGATAACAGCCCTCTGTCACTGTGGCTAGTATGATAACAGCCCTCTGTCACTGTGGCTAGTATGATAACAGCCCTCTGGCACTGTGGCTAGTATGATAACAACCCTCTGTCCCTGTGTCTAGTATGATAACAGCCCTCTGGCACTGTGGCTAGTATGATAACAGCCCTCTGGCACTGTGGCTAGTATGATAACAACCCTCTGGCACTGTGTCTAGTATGATAACAACCCTCTGTCCCTGTGTCTAGTATGATAACAGCCCTCTGGCACTGTGTCTAGTATGATAACAACCCTCTGGCACTGTGTCTAGTATGATAACAACCCTCTGTCACTGTGGCTAGTATGATAACAACCCTCTGGCACTGTGTCTAGTATGATAACAACCCTCTGGCACTGTGTCTAGTATGATAACAACCCTCTGTCACTGTGGCTAGTATGATAACAACCCTCTGGCACTGTGTCTAGTATGATAACAACCCTCTGTCCCTGTGGCTAGTATGATAACAACCCTCTGTCCCTGTGGCTAGTATGATAACAGCCCTCTGGCACTGTGTCTAGTATGATAACAGCCCTCTGTCCCTGTGTCTAGTATGATAACAGCCCTCTGGCACTGTGGCTAGTATGATAACAACCCTCTGGCACTGTGTCTAGTATGATAACAGCCCTCTGGCACTGTGTCTAGTATGATAACAGCCCTCTGTCCCTGTGTCTAGTATGATAACAACCCTCTGTCACTGTGTCTAGTATGATAACAGCCCTCTGTCCCTGTGTCTAGTATGATAACAACCCTCTGTCACTGTGTCTAGTATGATAACAGCCCTCTGTCCCTGTGTCTAGTATGATAACAACCCTCTGGCACTGTGTCTAGTATGATAACAGCCCTCTGTCCCTGTGTCTAGTATGATAACAACCCTCTGTCACTGTGGCTAGTATGATAACAGCCCTCTGGCACTGTGTCTAGTATGATAACAGCCCTCTGTCCCTGTGTCTAGTATGATAACAGCCCTCTGTCCCTGTGTCTAGTATGATAACAACTCTCTGTCCCTGTGTCTAGTATGATAACAGCCCTCTGTCCCTGTGTCTAGTATGATAACAACCCTCTGTCCCTGTGTCTAGTATGATAACAGCCCTCTGGCACTGTGTCTAGTATGATAACAGCCCTCTGTCCCTGTGTCTAGTATTATAACAACCCTCTGGCACTGTGTCTAGTATGATAACAACCCTCTGGCACTGTGTCTAGTATGATAACAACCCTCTGGCACTGTGTCTAGTATGATAACAACCCTCTGGCACTGTGTCTAGTATGATAACAACCCTCTGTCACTGTGTCTAGTATGATAACAGCCCTCTGTCACTGTGGCTAGTATGATAACAACCCTCTGTCCCTGTGTCTAGTATGATAACAACCCTCTGGCACTGTGTCTAGTATGATAACAGCCCTCTGTCCCTGTGTCTAGTATGATAACAACCCTCTGTCCCTGTGTCTAGTATGATAACAACCCTCTGTCCCTGTGTCTAGTATGATAACAACCCTCTTTCTTGAATTGAGGCAGAGAGAGACAGAGAGAGCAAGACAGAGAGACAGAGAGAGACAGAGAGACATTTCAAACATAGATAATGTTAGATGGTTGGCTGGCTGCTACTGCCTGAGCAGTAGATGAGACCATGAAAAATGATGTGGACCTGACAGAGACAATGGAATATTTTGGCAATAGAATGTTCAATATTACATTTAAATTTAATTTAGAGAGACAGAGAGATCTCTGTCTTAGTCTCTCTCGATCACTCTCTCTGTCTCTCTCTCTCTCTCTCTCTCTCTCTGTGTCTGTGTCTCTCTCCTCTCCCTCTCCTTCGCTCTCTGTCTCTCTCTCGATCACTCTCTCTGTGTGTCTCTCTCTCTCTGTCTCTCACTCACTCTCTCTGTGTGTCTCTCTCTCGCTCAATCTCTGTCTCTCTCTGTGTCTGTCTCTCTCTCCTCTCCCTCTCCTTCGCTCTCTGTGTCTCTCTCCCTCTCTCTCTGTATCTCTCTCTCTCTCTCTCTCGCTCTCTCTCTCTCTTTCTCGCTCTCTCTGTGTCTGTGTCTCTCTCGCTCTCAATAGTGTTCCAAAACTTAATTCAGCCTATACTGTATATCACTTCATATACCCAATGCATGATGTGACTGGGAGAGACCGTGTCCAATGCATGATGTGACTGGGAGAGACTGTACCCAATGCATGATGTGACTGGGAGAGACTGTATCCAATGGATGATGTGACTGGGAGAGACTGTGTCCAATGCATGATGTGACTGGGAGAGACTGTATCCAATGCATGATGTGACTGGGAGAGACTGTACCCAATGCATGATGTGACTGGGAGAGACTGTACCCAATGCATGATGTGACTGGGAGAGACCGTGTCCAATGCATGATGTGACTGGGAGAGACTGTATCCAATGGATGATGTGACTGGGAGAGACTGTGTCCAATGCATGATGTGACTGGGAGAGACTGTGTCCAATGCATTATGTGACTGGGAGAGACTGTATCCAATGCATTATGTGACTGGGAGAGACTGTGTCCAATGCATGATGTGACTGGGAGAGACTGTGTCCAATGCATTATGTGACTGGGAGAGACTGTATCCAATGCATTATGTGACTGGGAGAGACTGTATCCAATGGATGATGTGACTGGGAGAGACTGTGTCCAATGTATGATGTGACTGGGAGAGACCGTGTCCAATGCATGATGTGACTGGGAGAGACTGTACCCAATGCATGATGTGACTGGGAGAGAATGTACCCAATGCATGATGTGACTGGGAGAGACTGTGTCCAATGGATGATGTGACTGGGAGAGACTGTGTCCAATGCATGATGTGACTGGGAGAGACTGTACCCAATGCATGATGTGACTGGGAGAGACCGTGTCCAATGCATGATGTGACTGGGAGAGACTGTACCCAATGCATGATGTGACTGGGAGAGACCGTGTCCAATGCATGATGTGACTGGGAGAGACTGTGTCCAATGGATGATGTGACTGGGAGAGACTGTGTCCAATGCATGATGTGACTGGGAGAGACTGTACCCAATGCATGATGTGACTGGGAGAGACTGTACCCAATGCATGATGTGACTGGGAGAGACTGTACCCAATGCATGATGTGACTGGGAGAGACTGTACCCAATGCATGATGTGACTGGGAGAGACTGTACCCAATGCATGATGTGACTGGGAGAGACTGTGTCCAATGCATGATGTGACTGGGAGAGACTGTGTCCAATGCATGATGTGACTGGGAGAGACTGTGTCCAATGCATGATGTGACTGGGAGAGACTGTGTGTATACAGAGGCTCTGAGAGGGAACAGGCAAACGAGCCACAGATATAGGGTTGCAGATGTAATCTCTCTCTCTCTCTCATAATAGTGTTCTAATTCTGTTTCTATGGTCTCCATTACCCCTATCCTAACAAACGACAGGCATCACCACGGTCCTCACCATGACAACCCTCAGCATCAGCGCTCGCCAGTCTCTGCCCAAGGTGGCCTACGCTACAGCCATGGACTGGTTCATCGCTGTGTGTTTTGCCTTCGTGGCATCTGCGCTCATCGAGTTTGCCGCTGTCAACTACTTTGCCACGCTGGAGGCCAACAAACTGAAGAAGAAGAGGAACGCCAGGCAGAAAAAAATGGAGGCCCTGGCTGAAGAGGAGGATGAGGAGGATGAGGAGAGTGCTTCATCTGTAAGTTATTTACTGGGCGGGTGGATGGCTGGACACACTCACAAATACACACACATGGTTGGGGTTGGTAGCCAGGGGTTTTACACTATGCAGCTGTAACTGTAACGAGCAGCATTCATCAAGACTGGCTATCTCCCCATTCAACTACAGAACACCATCACCAAGACTGGCTATCTCCCCATTCAACTACAGAACACCATCACTAAGACTCTCTCCGTTCAACTACAGAACACCATCACTAAGACTCTCCCCATTCAACTACCGAACACCATCACTAAGACTGGCTATCTCCCCATTCAACTACAGACACCATCACTAAGACTCTCCTTGTTCAACTACAGACCACCATCACTAAGACTGGCTATCTCCCCGTTCAACTACAGAACACCATCACTAAGACTGGCTATCTCCCCGTTCAACTACAGAACAACATCACTAAGACTGGCTATATCTCCGTTCAACTACAGAACACCATCACTAAGACTGGCTATCTCCCCGTTCAACTACAGAACACAATCACTAAGACTGGCTATCTCCATGTTCAACTACAGACCAACCTCACTAAGACTGGCTATATCCCCGTTCAACTACAGAACACCATCACTAAGACTCTCCCCGTTCAACTACAGAACACCATCACTAAGACTGGCTATCTCCCCGTTCAACTACAGAACACCATCACTAAGACTGGCTATCTCTCCGTTCAACTACAGAACACCATCACTAAGACTGGCTATCTCCCCGTTCAACTACAGAACACCATCACCATCCCTGTTCAACTACAGAACACCATCACTAAGACTCTCCCCGTTCAACTACAGAACACCATCACTATGACTGGCTATCTCCCCGTTCAACTACAGAACACCATCACTAAGACTGGCTATCTCCCCGTTCAACTACAGACCACCATCACTAAGACTGGCTATCTCCCCGTTCAACTACAGAACACCATCACTAAGACTGGCTATCTCCCCGTTCAACTACAGAACACCATCACTAAGACTGGCTATCTCCCCATTCAACTAAGAACACCATCACTAAGACTCTCCCCGTTCAACTACAGAACACCATCACTAAGACTGGCTATCTCCCCGTTCAACTACAGAACACCATCACTAAGACTCTCCCGGTTCAACTACAGAACACCATCACTAAGACTGGCTATCTCCCCGTTCAACTACAGAACACCATCACCATCCCCGTTCAACTACAGAACACCATCACTAAGACTCTCCCCGTTCAACTACAGAACACCATCACTATGACTGGCTATCTCCCCGTTCAACTACAGAACACCATCACTAAGACTGGCTATCTCCCCGTTCAACTACAGAACACAATCACTAAGACTGGCTATCTCCCTGTTCAACTACAGAACACCATCACTAAGACTGGCTATCTCCCCGTTCAACTACAGAACACCATCACTAAGACTGGCTATCTCCCCGTTCAACTACAGAACACCATTACTAAGACTGGCTATATCTCCGTTCAACTACAGAACACAATCACTAAGACTGGCTATATCCCCATTCAACTACAGACACCATCACTAAGACTCTCCCCGTTCAACTACAGAACACCATCACTAAGACTGGCTATCTCCCCGTTCAACTACAGAACACCATCACTAAGACTGGCTATCTCTCCGTTCAACTACAGCACACCATCACTAAGACTGGCTATCTCCCCGTTCAACTACAGAACACCATCACCATCCCCGTTCAACTACAGAACACCATCACTAAGACTGGCTATCTCCCCGTTCAACTACAGAACACAATCACAAAGACTGGCTATCTCCCCGTTCAACTACAGAACACCATCACTAAGACTGGCTATATCTCCGTTCAACTACAGAACACCATCACTAAGACTGGCTATCTCCCCGTTCAACTACAGAACACCATCACCATCCCCGTTCAACTACAGAACACCATCACTAAGACTCTCCCCGTTCAACTACAGAACACCATCACTATGACTGGCTATCTCCCCGTTCAACTACAGAACACCATCACTAAGACTGGCTATCTCCCCGTTCAACTACAGAACACCATCACTAAGACTGGCTATCTCCCCATTCAACTACAGAACACCATCACTAAGACTCTCCCGGTTCAACTACAGAACACCATCACTAAGACTGGCTATCTCCCCGTTCAACTACAGAACACCATCACTAAGACTGGCTATCTCCCCATTCAACTACAGAACACCATCACTAAGACTCTCCCCGTTCAACTACAGACCACCATCACTATGACTGGCTATCTCCCCGTTCAACTACAGAACACCATCACTAAGACTGGATATCTCCCCGTTCAACTACAGACCACCATCACTAAGACTGGCTATCTCTCCGTTCAACTACAGAACACCATCACTAAGACTGGCTATCTCCCCATTCAACTACAGAACACCATCACTAAGACTCTCCCGGTTCAACTACAGAACACCATCACTAAGACTGGCTATCTCCCCGTTCAACTACAGAACACCATCACTAAGACTGGCTATCTCCCCATTCAACTACAGAACACCATCACTAAGACTCTCCCCGTTCAACTACAGACCACCATCACTATGACTGGCTATCTCCCCGTTCAACTACAGAACACCATCACTAAGACTGGATATCTCCCCGTTCAACTACAGACCACCATCACTAAGACTGGCTATCTCTCCGTTCAACTACAGAACACCATCACTAAGACTGGCTATCTCCCCGTTCAACTACAGAACACCATCACTAAGACTGGCTATCTCCCCATTCAACTACAGAACACCATCACTAAGACTCTCCCGGTTCAACTACAGAACACCATCACTAAGACTGGCTATCTCCCCGTTCAACTACAGAACACCATCACCATCCCCGTTCAACTACAGAACACCATCACTAAGACTGGCTATCTCCCCATTCAACTACAGAACACCATCACTAAGACTGGCTATCTCCCCGTTCAACTACAGAACACCATCACTAAGACTGGCTATCTCCCCGTTCAACTACAGACCACCATCACTAAGACTGGCTATCTCCCCGTTCAACTACAGAACACCATCACTAAGACTCTCCCCGTTCAACTACAGAACACCATCACTAAGACTGGCTATCTCCCCATTCAACTACAGAACACCATCACTAAGACTCTCCCCGTTCAACTACAGAACACCATCACTAAGACTGGCTATCTCCCCGTTCAACTACAGAACACCATCACCATACCCGTTCGACTACAGAACACCATCACTAAGACTCTCCCCGTTCAACTACAGAACACCATCACTATGACTGGCTATCTCCCCGTTCAACTACAGAACGCCATCACTAAGACTGGCTATCTCCCCGTTCAACTACAGACCACCATCACTAAGACTGGCTATCTCCCCGTTCGACTACAGAACACCATCACTAAGACTGGCTATCTCTCCGTTCAACTACAGAACACAATCACTAAGACTGGCTATCTCCCCGTTCAACTACAGAACACCATCACTAAGACTGGCTATCTCCCCGTTCAACTACAGAACACAATCACAAAGACTGACTATCTCCCCGTTCAACTACAGAACACCATCACTAAGACTGGCTATATCTCCGTTCAACTACAGAACACCATCATTAAGACTGGCTATCTCCCCGTTCAACTACAGAACACCATCACCATCCCCGTTCAACTACAGAACACCATCACTAAGACTCTCCCCGTTCAACTACAGAACACCATCACTATGACTGGCTATCTCCCCGTTCAACTACAGAACACCATCACTAAGACTGGCTATCTCCCCGTTCAACTACAGACCACCATCACTAAGACTGGCTATCTCCCCGTTCAACTACAGAACACAATCACTAAGACTGGCTATCTCCCCGTTCAACTACAGAACACCATCACTAAGACTGGCTATCTCCCCGTTCAACTACAGAACACCATCACTAAGACTGGCTATCTCCCCGTTCAACTACAGAACACCATCACTAAGACTGGCTATCTCCCCATTCAACTACAGAACACCATCACTAAGACTCTCTCCATTCAACTACAGAACACCATCACTAAGACTGGCTATCTCCCCGTTCAACTACAGAACACCATCACTAAGACTGGCTATCTCCCCATTCAACTACAGAACACCATCACTAAGACTGGCTATCTCTCCGTTCAACTACAGCACACCATCACTAAGACTGGCTATCTCCCCGTTCAACTACAGAACACCATCACCATCCCCGTTCAACTACAGAACACCATCACTAAGACTCTCCCCGTTCAACTACAGAACACCATCACTATGACTGGCTATCTCCCCGTTCAACTACAGAACACCATCACTAAGACTGGCTATCTCCCCGTTCAACTACAGACCACCATCACTAAGACTGGCTATCTCCCCGTTCAACTACAGACCACCATCACTAAGACTGGCTATCTCTCCGTTCAACTACAGAACACCATCACTAAGACTGGCTATCTCCCCGTTCAACTACAGAACACCATCACCATCCCCGTTCAACTACAGAACACCATCACTAAGACTCTCCCCGTTCAACTACAGAACACCATCACTATGACTGGCTATCTCCCCGTTCAACTACAGAACACCATCACTAAGACTGGCTATCTCCCCATTCAACTACAGAACACCATCACTAAGACTGGCTATCTCTCCGTTCAACTACAGCACACCATCACTAAGACTGGCTATCTCCACGTTCAACTACAGAACACCATCACCATCCCCGTTCAACTACAGAACACCATCACTAAGACTCTCCCCGTTCAACTACAGAACACCATAACTATGACTGGCTATCTCCCCGTTCAACTACAGAACACCATCACTAAGACTGGCTATCTCCCCGTTCAACTACAGACCACCATCACTAAGACTGGCTATCTCCCCGTTCAACTACAGACCACCATCACTAAGACTGGCTATCTCTCCGTTAAACTACAGAACACCATCACTAAGACTGGCTATCTCCCCGTTCAACTACAGAACACCATCACTAAGACTGGCTATCTCCCCATTCAACTACAGAACACCATCACTAAGACTCTCCCGGTTCAACTACAGAACACCATCACTAAGACTGGCTATCTCCCCGTTCAACTACAGAACACCATCACTAAGACTGGCTATCTCCCCGTTCAACTACAGAACACCATCACTAAGACTCTCCCCGTTCAACTACAGAACACCATAACTATGACTGGCTATCTCCCCGTTCAACTACAGAACACCATCACTAAGACTGGCTATCTCCCCGTTCAACTACAGACCACCATCACTAAGACTGGCTATCTCCCCGTTCAACTACAGAACACAATCACAAAGACTGACTATCTCCCCGTTCAACTACAGAACACCATCACTAAGACTGGCTATATCTCCGTTCAACTACAGAACACCATCATTAAGACTGGCTATCTCCCCGTTCAACTACAGAACACCATCACCATCCCCGTTCAACTACAGAACACCATCACTAAGACTCTCCCCGTTCAACTACAGAACACCATCACTATGACTGGCTATCTCCCCGTTCAACTA
Organism: Oncorhynchus mykiss; assembly: GCF_013265735.2. Classification (NCBI taxonomy): domain Eukaryota; kingdom Metazoa; phylum Chordata; class Actinopteri; order Salmoniformes; family Salmonidae; genus Oncorhynchus; species Oncorhynchus mykiss. The sequence goes on from NC_048578.1 coordinate 34,381,067, forward strand.
CAGAACACCATCACTAAGACTGGCTATCTCCCCGTTCAACTACAGACCACCATCACTAAGACTGGCTATCTCCCCGTTCAACTACAGAACACAATCACTAAGACTGGCTATCTCCCCGTTCAACTACAGAACACCATCACTAAGACTGGCTATCTCCCCGTTCAACTACAGAACACCATCACTAAGACTGGCTATCTCCCCGTTCAACTACAGAACACCATCACTAAGACTGGCTATCTCCCCATTCAACTACAGAACACCATCACTAAGACTCTCTCCATTCAACTACAGAACACCATCACTAAGACTGGCTATCTCCCCGTTCAACTACAGAACACCATCACTAAGACTGGCTATCTCCCCATTCAACTACAGAACACCATCACTAAGACTGGCTATCTCTCCGTTCAACTACAGCACACCATCACTAAGACTGGCTATCTCCCCGTTCAACTACAGAACACCATCACCATCCCCGTTCAACTACAGAACACCATCACTAAGACTCTCCCCGTTCAACTACAGAACACCATCACTATGACTGGCTATCTCCCCGTTCAACTACAGAACACCATCACTAAGACTGGCTATCTCCCCGTTCAACTACAGAACACCATAACTATGACTGGCTATCTCCCCGTTCAACTACAGAACACCATCACTAAGACTGGCTATCTCCCCGTTCAACTACAGACCACCATCACTAAGACTGGCTATCTCCCCGTTCAACTACAGAACACAATCACAAAGACTGACTATCTCCCCGTTCAACTACAGAACACCATCACTAAGACTGGCTATATCTCCGTTCAACTACAGAACACCATCATTAAGACTGGCTATCTCCCCGTTCAACTACAGAACACCATCACTAAGACTGGCTATCTCTCCGTTCAACTACAGCACACCATCACTAAGACTGGCTATCTCCCCGTTCAACTACAGAACACCATCACTAAGACTGGCTATCTCTCCGTTCAACTACAGAACACCATCACTAAGACTGGCTATCTCCCCGTTCAACTACAGAACACCATCACTAAGACTGGCTATCTCCCCATTCAACTACAGAACACCATCACTAAGACTCTCCCGGTTCAACTACAGAACACCATCACTAAGACTGGCTATCTCCCCGTTCAACTACAGAACACCATCACTAAGACTGGCTATCTCCCCATTCAACTACAGAACACCATCACTAAGACTCTCCCGGTTCAACTACAGAACACCATCACTAAGACTGGCTATCTCCCCGTTCAACTACAGAACACCATCACTAAGACTGGCTATCTCCCCGTTCAGCTACAGAACACCATCACTAAGACTGGCTATCTCCCTGTTCAACTACAGACCACCATCACTAAGACTGGCTATCTCCCCGTTCAACTACAGAACACCATCACTAAGACTCTCCCCGTTCAACTACAGAACACCATCACTAAGACTGGCTATCTCCCCATTCAACTGAAGAACACCATCACTAAGACTCTCCCCGTTCAACTACAGAACACCATCACTAAGACTGGCTATCTCCCCGTTCAACTACAGAACACCATCACTAAGACTGGCTATCTCCCCGTTCAACTACAGAACACCATCACTATGACTGGCTATCTCCCCGTTCAACTACAGAACACCATCACTAAGACTGGCTATCTCCCCGTTCAACTACAGACCACCATCACTAAGACTGGCTATCTCCCCGTTCAACTACAGAACACAATCACTAAGACTGGCTATCTCCCCGTTCAACTACAGAACACCATCACTAAGACTGGCTATCTCCCCGTTCAACTACAGAACACCATCACTAAGACTGGCTATCTCCCCGTTCAACTACAGAACACCATCACTAAGACTGGCTATCTCCCCATTCAACTACAGAACACCATCACTAAGACTCTCTCCATTCAACTACAGAACACCATCACTAAGACTGGCTATCTCCCCGTTCAACTACAGAACACCATCACTAAGACTGGCTATCTCCCCATTCAACTACAGAACACCATCACTAAGACTGGCTATCTCTCCGTTCAACTACAGCACACCATCACTAAGACTGGCTATCTCCCCGTTCAACTACAGAACACCATCACCATCCCCGTTCAACTACAGAACACCATCACTAAGACTCTCCCCGTTCAACTACAGAACACCATCACTATGACTGGCTATCTCCCCGTTCAACTACAGAACACCATCACTAAGACTGGCTATCTCCCCGTTCAACTACAGACCACCATCACTAAGACTGGCTATCTCCCCGTTCAACTACAGACCACCATCACTAAGACTGGCTATCTCTCCGTTCAACTACAGAACACCATCACTAAGACTGGCTATCTCCCCGTTCAACTACAGAACACCATCACCATCCCCGTTCAACTACAGAACACCATCACTAAGACTCTCCCCGTTCAACTACAGAACACCATCACTATGACTGGCTATCTCCCCGTTCAACTACAGAACACCATCACTAAGACTGGCTATCTCCCCATTCAACTACAGAACACCATCACTAAGACTGGCTATCTCTCCGTTCAACTACAGCACACCATCACTAAGACTGGCTATCTCCCCGTTCAACTACAGAACACCATCACCATCCCCGTTCAACTACAGAACACCATCACTAAGACTCTCCCCGTTCAACTACAGAACACCATCACTATGACTGGCTATCTCCCCGTTCAACTACAGACCACCATCACTAAGACTGGCTATCTCTCCGTTCAACTACAGAACACCATCACTAAGACTGGCTATCTCCCCGTTCAACTACAGAACACCATCACTAAGACTGGCTATCTCCCCATTCAACTACAGAACACCATCACTAAGACTCTCCCGGTTCAACTACAGAACACCATCACTAAGACTGGCTATCTCCCCGTTCAACTACAGAACACCATCACTAAGACTGGCTATCTCCCCGTTCAACTACAGAACACCATCACTAAGACTGGCTATCTCCCTGTTCAACTACAGACCACCATCACTAAGACTGGCTATCTCCCCGTTCAACTACAGAACACCATCACTAAGACTCTCCCCGTTCAACTACAGAACACCATCACTAAGACTGGCTATCTCCCCATTCAACTGAAGAACACCATCACTAAGACTCTCCCCGTTCAACTACAGAACACCATCACTAAGACTGGCTATCTCCCCGTTCAACTACAGAACACCATCACTAAGACTCTCTCCATTCAACTACAGAACACCATCACTAAGACTGGCTATCTCTCCATTCAACTACAGAACACCATCACTATGACTTTCCCCGTTCAAATACAGATGTCATGCTCTCATATCTTTGTGGACGTAGCTAGCTAGCTATATGCTATATTATATATGCTATATGCTATATTCTATATGTTATATTCTACATGCTATATGCTACAGTGCCTTGCGAAAGTATTCGGCCCCCTTGAACTTTGCAACCTTTTGCCACATTTCAGGCTTCAAACATAAAGATATAAAACTGTATTTTTTTGTGAAGAATCAACAACAAGTGGGACTCAGTTTTTGATTTGTTAAAAAAGTTTGAAATATCCAATAAATGTCGTTCCACTTCATGATTGTGTCCCACTTGTTGTTGATTCTTCACAAAAAAATACAGTTTTATATCTTTATGTTTGAAGCTGTAATGCTCCGGGTGTCGTGGGTGTGGAGTCAAATGCAGGAGACAGAGAGTTCAATGCTGCGCGTCTTTTAATCGCACCAATGCACCACAGGGTGCTCACAAAAACGTTACGTTCCCAAAACACAGGGAATCAAAATGTACAATGGGAAACAATCCCGACCGGACACTAACACGTGCCTATACCACAGAGCCAAAGGTTTACATAGAAATAATCCCGCACAACAACCAGGCGGGCCGGCTGTCTAATAAAGACAAACTAATTAAACATTCACAGGTGCTACCACTCAACATACAAGGAGGGGAAGGAAAAACAATCAGTGGCAGCTAATAGGCCGGTGACGACGACCGCCGAGCGCCACCTGCCCGGGAAAGGGAAACACCCTCGGTCGGACTCGTGACAGAAGCCTGAAATGTGGCAAAAGGTCGCAAAGTTCAAGGGGGCCGAATACTTTCGCAAGGCACTGTATATTCTATATGCTACATGCTATATTTTATATGCTATACTCTTTATGCTATATGCTATATGCTAATCCAGTAAGCTACTATGTATGGAAGGCTGGCGTTCTGCGAGAGCTTGCTCACGTCTCAGTAGTGTCAGGCTCATGGTTAGATGTTTCTAATGAGTGTGAAAATAAACAGAGCACAACTAGGCGCTCAGAGCTGAAGGCTTGCATCCCAAATTACACCCTGTTCCCTATGGGTCCTGGTCAAAAGTAGTGCACTATATAGTGTATAGTGTGCCATTTGTGACTCAGCCCTAGAGTACTGAGATCCTCTCTGTGTAATCTCCTTCTTCCTATGGGCATCCACCCCTAACCCTCCTCTACATCCACCGCAACCCTCTTCTACGTCCACCCCTAACCCCCAACCCTCCTCTTCGTCCACCCCTAACCCCCGAACACTCCTCTACATCCACCCCTAACCCCCCAACCTTCCTCTACATCCACCCCCAACCCCCCAACCTTCCTCTACATCCACCCCCAACCCCCCAACCTTCCTCTACATCCAACCCCCCAACCCTCCTCTACGTCCACCCCTAACCCTCCAACACTCCTCTTCGTCCACCCCTAACCCTCCAACCCTCCTCTACATCCACCCCTAACCCTCCAACCATCCTCTTCATCCACCCCTAACCCACCAACCCTCCTCTACATCCACCCCTATCCCTCCAACCATCCTCTTCGTCCACCCCTAACCCTCCAACCCTCCTCTACATCCACCCCTAACCCTCCAACCATCCTCTTCGTCCAACCCTAACCCCCCAACCCTCCTCTACGTCCACCCTAACCCTCCTCTTCATCCACCCCTAACCCCCTAACCCTCCTCTACATCCACCCCTAACCCTCTACCCCAACCCTCCTCTACGTCCACCCCTAACCCCCCAAGCCTCCTCTACGTCCACCCCTAACCCCCCAACCCTCCTCTTCGTCCACCCCAACCCTCTACCCCAACCATCCTTTTTGTCCAACCCAACCCTCTACCCCAACCCTCCTCTACTTCCATCCCTAACCCCCCAACCCTCCTCTATGTCCACCCTTAAACCTCCCTACCTCCACCATCACCCCCTTCCCCCCTGCCCCATCAGAGAGTGGGGGCCTGAAGAAGAGGCGTAACTCCATAGCCCAGAGTGAGCCGGTGCCCATCTTCCTGCTGCAGGGTTCAGCTGTGCCCCCCATCTCAGCGCCGGCTGGCACCAGCCCCATAGACCAGTTCTCCCGCATCATGTTCCCCCTGGCCTTCGCACTCTTCAATCTCTTCTACTGGATCATATACCTGGGCAAGGACACCATGGAACAGGCCAGGTATGGGTTAATAAACTCTATTCTGTTCTATTAGGACACCATGGAACAGGCCAGGTATGGGTTAGTAAACTATTCTGTTCTATTAGGACACCATGGAATAGGGCAGGTATGAGTAAATAACCCACTACAGCACAGCAATCCAAGAGAATAGCTCTTGGTAATTGGAACCGGATCATAAGGATCATGAGCCACTCATCATTGGCCAGTAAATCTTTCTGGTCTCTGAAAATTCGCGCTCTCCGAATTTTTCCATTCGCCAACATTCTTCCAACTGTGTCAAAGCAGCCTGTTGCGTCATTACGCATTGTAATTTCATGCCTTTCAAAACCCACCCATTTGATCGTCAAAGCTACCCAATTGCGTAACACCTTCAGGTGTGGTAATTACCCCGATTATAACTGACAATGACAGAGGGACATTATCACGTTGACAGTTCTGCACAACGAACATGTGATAAAAAAAGATATATGAAACTCTGCCTTCGTATCTGCCCGACTGAGGCGTCGAAAACGGCATCAGTTTGAACGTCATTTGTCCCACTGTTCACATTTTTCATTAGAATACATTTCATAATATGCAAGTATTGTTTAATAACTAGATCCAATTAAATATGATTCCCGATTAAACTGTACAACATATTTGAGAGGTTCTTTTGCAAAAACATATATCCGTTTGTATTTATTATCCTAAATCATGTTTTTTTGTGTGTACTCCAGGGAACTCTTTATATATAATATGTTAGTGGTAATATTTTGATGTATTTTACACAATGGTATCAGTTTCAAAGCGTTTCTCAAGTTTCAGCCATCAAGTTGCAGTTTCTAAATATTAGGTCCTAATATTAAACAATAACACTGGTGTCAAGGTCCTGATATTAAACAATAACACTTGTGACAAAGTCCTGATATTAAACAATAACACTGGTGACAAGGATCTCAGTACTCTAGGGCTGAGTCACAAATGGCACACTATACACTATATAGTGCACTACTTTTGACCAGGGCCCATAGGGGGCCATTTTGAACACATAGTATCAGCTGCATATTTGACCATTCTAAATCTGTATCAACAACACAACACAGACCCACTGAATGTTACTGCTCTCAAGACATGAATAATGTCTGACGCTGGAACAGCCCCATGAGTTGTAGACACAAAAGGGGAAGGGGGTCGCTAGCTGGAGGATGTTAGATGGTTCTGTCGTCATCTAACACTAGAGACAGAGAGAGAGGGGGAGGGAGAGAGAGACGGAAAGGGGGGGAAGGAGGGGGAGAGAGACAGAGAGGGGGAAGGAGAGGGAGAGAGAGAGAGAGACAGAGAGAGATGGGGGAAGGAGGGAAGGAGGGAGAGACGGAGAGAGATGGGGGAAGGAGGGGGAGAGAGATGGAGAGGGGGAAGGAGAGGGAGAGAGATGGGGAAGGCGGGGGAGAGAGATGGAGAGGGGGAAGGAGAGGGAGAGAGAGAGAGAGACAGAGAGGGAGAGGGGGAAGGAGAGGGAGAGAGAGAGAGAGAGAGAGAGACAGAGGGGGAAGGAGGGAAGGAGGGAGAGACGGAGAGAGATGGGGGAAGGAGGGGGAGAGAGACAGAGAGGGAGAGGGGGAAGGAGAGGGAGAGAGAGAGGAGGGGAAGGAGGGGGAGAGAGATGGAGAGGGGGAAGGAGAGGGAGAGAGAGAGGAGGGGAAGGAGGGAGAGACAGAGAGGGAGAGGGGGAATGAGAGGGAGAGACAGAGAGAGACAGAGAGGGAGAGGGGGAAGGAGAGGGAGAGACAGAGAGGGAGAGAGAGAGGAGGGGAAGGAGGGGGAGAGAGATGGAGAGGGGGAAGGAGAGGGAGAGAGAGAGGAGGGGAAGGAGGGAGAGACAGAGAGGGAGAGGGGGAAGGAGAGGGAGAGACAGAGGGGGATATGTGGGCTTTTCAGTTAGATTTATAGTAGAGTACAAGGCATAGAACATGAGCTCAATTAATTTGCAAAGAAATAATGTGCATCAAGGTTTACCTGGGCAAAACCTCAGTCAGTGTGTGTCTCAATGGCACACACACACATACATAGACACACACACACACAGACACACACACACATACATAGACACACACGTAGATTATAGAGAGAGAGAGAGAGAGATGGAGGGGGAGAGAGAGAGAGATGGAGGGGGAGAGAGAGAGAGAGAGAGATGGAGGGGGAGAGAGAGATGGAGAGAGAGATGGAGGGGGAGAGAGAGATGGAGGGGGAGAGAGAGAGAGAGAGAGAGAGGGGGGGGGGGGGAGAGGGGGGGGGGGGGGAGAGAGAGGGGGGAGAGAGAGAGAGAGAGAGAGAGACTACCAGGTGTGAAACAGGGAAGGGACTCAGGGGGTATGCTAATTTGGTATAAAGCAGACCTAACTCACTCCATTAAATTAATCAAAACAGGAACATTTTACATTTGGCTAGAAATTCAAAAGGAAATGATCTTAACAGAGAAAAATGTCCTCCTGTGTGCTACCTATATCCCCCCACTAGAATCCCCATACTATAATGAAGACAGCTTCTCCATCCCGGAGGGGGAAATCAATCATTTACAGGCCCAGGGACATGTACTAGTCTGTGGCGACCTAAATGCCAGAACCGGACAAGAACCTGACACCCTCAGCACACAGGGGGACAAACATCTGCCTGCAGGTGACAGCATTCCCTCCCACATATGCCGCCCTAGGCACAACTATGACAACAAGTCAAATGTCTACTGTTTGCTGATGATCTGGTGCTTCTGTCACCAACCAAGGAGGGCCTACAGCAGCACCTAGATCTGTCCCCAACCAAGGAGGGCCTACAGCAGCACCTAGATCTGTCCCCAACCAAGGAGGGCCTACAGCAGCACCTAGATGTTCTGCACAGATTCTGTCAGACCTGGGTCCTGACAGTAAATCTCAGTAAGACCAAAATAATGGTGTTCCAAAAAAGGTCCAGTCACCAGGACCACAAATACAAATTCCATCTAGACACTGTTGCCTTAGAGCACACAAAAAACTATACATACTTTGGCCTAAACATCAGCGCCACAGGTAACTTCCACAAAGCTGTGAACGATCTGAGAGACAAGGCAAGAAGGGCATTCTATGCCATCAAAAGGAACATAAAATTCAACATACCAATTAGGATGGTTTAGGATGGCTAAAAATACTTGAATCAGTCATAGAGCCCATTGCCCTTTATGGTTGTGAGGTCTGGGGTCCGCTCACCAACCAAAATTTCACAAAATGGGACGAACACCAAATTGAGACTCTGCATGCAGAATTCTGCAAAAATATCCTCCGTGTACAACGTAGAACACCAAATAATGCATGCAGAGCAGAATTAGGCCAATACCCACTAATTATCAAAATCCAGAAAAGAGCCGTTAAATTCTACAACCCCCCCCCCAAAAAGGAAGCGATTCCCAAACCTTCCATAACAAAGCCATCACCTACAGAGAGAAGAGTCCCCTAAGCAAGCTGGTCCTAGGGCTCTGTTCACAAACACAAACACACCCCACAGAGCACCAGAACAGCAGCACAATTAGACCCAACCAAATCATGAGAAAACAAAAAGATAATTACTTGACACATTGGAAAGAATTAACAAAAAAACAGATTAAACTAGAATGCTATTTGGCCCTAAACAGAGAGTACACCGTGGCAGAATACCTGACCACTGTGACTGACCGAAAATTAAGGAAAGCTTTGACTATGTACAGACTCAGTGAGCATAGCCTTGCTATTGAGAAAGGCCGCCGTAGGCAGACATGGCTCTCAAGAGAAGACAGGCTATATGCTCACTGCCCACAAAATGAGGTGGAAACTGAGCTACACTTCCTAACCTCCTGCCCAATGTATGACCATGTTAGAGAGACATATTTCCCTCAGATTACACAGATCCACAAACAATTTGAAAACAAATCCAATTTTGATAAACTCCCATATCTACTGGGTGAAATTCCACAGTGTGCCATCACAGCAGCAAGATTTGTGACCTGTTGCCACGAGAAAAGGGCAACAGGTGAAGAACAAACACCATTGTAAATACAACCCATATTTATGCTTATTTATTTTCCCTTGTGTACCCTTAACCATTTGTACATCGTTGCAACACTGTATATATGACATTTGTAATGTCTTTATTGTTTTGAAACTTCTGTTTGTGTAATGTTTACTGTTAATTTTTATTGTTTATTTCACTTTTGTATATTATCTACCTCACTTGCTTTGGCAATGTTAACACATGTTTCCCATG
>NC_048578.1:34393271-34405771 GCF_013265735.2 Oncorhynchus mykiss
CGGATTATTCTGACCAATGACCAGTCATCTTTTATTTGCATATGCATCTTCCTACTTTGAAGGGGTAAGAGGGCTAGGCTCTCTCGAGTCTAGACAATCCTATCTGCCAATCAGGATTGTGTATGTAAATCCATGTAATTTTGTATCAACACGACCGCACGATCAGACTGAGCGTTTCAATAGAAAAAAGGAGGCTCAGCGAAATAAATGCTACAAAATATATGTGCAGTTTTTTTCATGAAATAAATACACACAGTGATTTTACTAGACGTACAGTGGTGATTTTGAAAAGCAAATGAAAAAGACTGCATGTGGGGCTTTAAAACACTGATGATTTATATTACATAGATAGGCCTATGAAAACACTGCATGCACAGAACCTGGGGATTACCTTGTTTTTTTATATTGTATTTATTTATTTTAATTTTCTATTTGATGTGATATTTCAACGGCTGCTGTGTTTGTGTAGCCTCTTTAAAACACTCAGGGATCAGATTTAGAATTGGATGTAATAACTGGATGTTTTATTATATTTAGGACTACGAGGCTATTGGTCATAGCCAGCAGTGTTTGAATTGAGGGAATGAATTGAGCTGCTCTAAACTAGGGTTGGGGTTATATGTGAGCCGTTGTTATACAGTGGGGCAAAAAAAGTATTTAGTCAGCCACCAATTGTGCAAGTTCTCCACCTTAAAAAGATGAAAGAGGCCTGTAATTTTCATCATACTTCAACACTTCAACTATGACAGACAAAATGAGAAAAAAAAATCACATTGTATGATTTTTAATTAATTAATTTGCAAATTATGGTGGAAAATAAGTATTTGGTCACCTACAAACAAGCAAGGTTTCTGGCTCTCACAGACCTGTAACTTCTTCTTTAAGAGGCTCCTCTGTCCTCCACTCGTTACCTGTATTAATGGCACGTGTTTGAACTTGTTATCAGTATAAAAGACACCTGTCCACAACCTCAAACAGTCACACTCCAAACTCCACTATGGCCAAGACCAAAAAGCTGTCAAAGGACACCAGAAACAAAATTATAGACCTGCACCAGGCTGGGAAGACTGAATCTGTGGGAGCAATTATTAGGAAATGGAAGACATACAAGACCACTGATAATCTCCCTCGATCTGGGGCTCCACGCAAGATCTCACCCCGTGGGGTCAAAATGATCACAAGAACGGTGAGCAAAAATCCCAGAACCACACGGGGGGACCTAGTGAATGACCTGCAGAGAGCTGGGACCAAAGTAACAAAGCCTACCATCAGTAACACACTACGCCGCCAGGGACTCAAATCCTGCAGTGCCAGACGTGTCCCCCTGCTTAAGCCAGTACATGTCCAGGCCCGTCTGAAGTTTGCTAGAAAGCATTTGGATGATCCAGAAGAAGATTGGGAGAATGTCATATGGTCAGATGAAACCAAAATATAACTTTTTGGTAAAAACTCAACTCGTCGTGTTTGGAGGACAAATAATGCTGAGTTGCATCCAAAGAACACCATACCTACTGTGAAGCATGGGGGTGGAAACATCATGTTTGGGGCTGTTTTTCTGTAAAGGGACCAGGACGACTGATCCGTGTAAAGGAAAGAATGAATGGGGCCATGTATCGTGAGATTTTGAGTGAAAACCTCCCTCCATCAGCAAGGGCATTGAAGATGAAACGTGGCTGGGTCATTCAGCATGACAACGATCCCAAACACACCGCCCGGGCAACGAAGGAGTGGCTTCGTAAGAAGCATTTCAAGGTCCTGGAGTGGCCTAGCCAGTCTCCAGATGTCAACCCCATAGAAAATCTTTGGAGGGAGTTGAAAGTCTGTGTTGCCCAGAAACAGCCCCAAAACATCACTGCTCAAGAGGAGATTTGCATGGAGGAATGGGCCAAAATACCAGCAACAGTGTGTGAAAACCTTGTGAAGACTTACAGAAAACGTTTGACCTCTGTCATTGACAACAAAGGGTATATAACAAAGTATTGAGATAAACTTTTGTTATTGACCAAATACTTATTTTCCACCATAATTTGCAAATAAATTCATAAAAAATCCTACAATGTGATTTTCTGGATATTTTTTTTTCTCATTTTGTCTGTCATAGTTGAAGTGTTGAAGTATGATGAAAATTACAGGCCTCTCTCATCTTTTTAAGTGGGAGAACTTGCACAATTGGTGGCTGACTAAATACTTTTTTGCCCCACTGTATGTACAAGGTAAACATTTTCAGACCCGTTTTAATTGGAAGGGGTTTCAATAGCGTTGTCCCCCTCCTTCATTCTAAACACATGATGTGCAAGACAAATTATGGCTATTGTTGTTATTATTGTAATGTTTTTTTATAATTAATATACGTTTTATTAATGTTATCCTATAGTCTGACTTGATATGATGTGAGTCTGTCCATTTAATGATTTAATGTCTTGCTACCAACGTCTTATGAGAAGTTATAATGATTGTCACAACATTTGACACAATAAACTTTGTTGACTTTAAATTTGTGTGAGTCTGACAAATGTATAATACTGTATGTAATTCACTATATCCTATTGATTTTAATATAATACACTATATCCTATTGATTTTAATATAATACACTATATCCTATTGATTTTAATATAATACACTATATCCTATTGATTTTAATATAATACACTATATCCTATTTATTTTAATATAATATACTATATGCTATTGATTGTATTAATTGGTTTGCACTGTTCATTGCAAAGTTCTCTAAACTGTCAACATGAGCCAATATAAGGATAATGCTGGAATTATACTAATTGTACTTCGGCTGTTCTAGTGGTCGGTTCGGGATGGCATAAGATGGTTTCTTCATTACGCTCATCCATCCACTTGTCCCTTTAATTTGTTTCTCAGCAATGGAAACGGCTCATCCACCATCATCACTAGCCAGTGTTTGATCTTCTGGTAGGATGTACGCATGCGCCCCTCATTGGGTTATCGGAGCTTTCTGGAGTAAGTTGAATGTGCGTTCTCCTCACTCGCATCAAAACTGTTACGATGGGGAAGCTCAGGAAAAACCACTTTGGAATTTTAACGTTTTCGTTCTTTTTTACTTTTATCTGCTGTGCGCAAAGGTAAATTAGAATTTGTGTTTTTACGCGCATTATTCAATTACATTGCATGGCATGTATCCTAGGCTATTTAACGCGCCTTCCCGCTGTATCTTGTCTTTAAGTAGGTGTTTGCGTTCCGACCACCTTCTGTTCTGTCTTTCCCCTCAGCGCCAAAGATCTGAGGGATCCCAGTAACATGCCGCTGGTTAAAGACACGGTCGACAGACTGATGAAAGGCTACGACATTCGGTTGAGGCCAGATTTTGGAGGTAGGAAGAAAGACAAAAGGAAAGCAAATCGAGATAATGAATGTCATGTTTGCTGCCATTTATGACGCGCAGTGCTATACATGTCTAATGAATTGCTGCAAAAAAACCTCCGGTACAATCCCCCCCCATGATCAATCTTCCATCCATAGACTAGGCTACCTCTCCAATTACAGTGACATTACAGTGTAAAAGCCTACCATCCAAATAAAACAGTTTTTCCCCTCGTCACCAAAAACCCTCTCCAATGTACCACCTTCAAATGATGAAATAAGACATGCTAGACTATTCTGTGTGGAGAAGAAGGGTCTCTTAACTTGACGATCGATTCTATTCGCAGCTGGTAGCCTATTGAACTTCTGGTTGCCTACCATTCTGTCTGAAACGAAAATCATCAAGGGAGTTCCAAATGATGATGCTGATGATTATAGCCATTTTAATTGACGGTGATAATCATTAAGGCTTCATAAAACATTTATCATGTACATTGATGAGAGAACGTGGCGATCTATCATTGACAGCAACCTACTGGTAGAATAACGGTACCACATTTTAGAATAACGGTACCACATTCTAGAATAACGGTCACCAAATTCGTATTTCTAATAGGTAAAGAAATAATCCCCTTCTCCTTTTGTTAATAACCTGCTTTTCTTCGTTTCTCAGGTGCGCCGGTGGCAGTGGGGATGAATATAGACATAGCCAGCATAGACATGGTGTCTGAAGTCAATATGGTACGTGCATTAATATCATCCTCTTTATATGTTTCTCAGTATGCCTGGCTGAGTAGATTCGTATAGAGAAACCTATAACGCATTGTCATCCATGTTTGAAAAGGACACTTAACGCATGTCACGTTCTGCATTGTGGTAAATGATGGTAAACGACGTGGCGGAGTCTGATGATAGTTTGATTCTATAATGGAATCGATTCTCGTGTTGAATAGTGTTCTATCGTTCGGTGGGCTCAAGCTCCGTCTCAGGCTCTGCATTTACCATTTTTCCGGCCATGGATGGTGATGTGTGTTGTTGGTTCCCATTTGAATTCAAAACACACGCTCACTGGCGCACTTGTACTGACATCCTTGCGCAGACGGACGGTCGAGGCTGTGGCGTCTTGTCTCTCAGTTACTGGACTGCTATCATTTTATTTGACATGCGGCGCGTTATAACGTCAAGTCAAGAAGACGAAGGGGCAAAATAGAGATATTTCCCAATTTCCCTTTTCTCTCCTAATACAAATTTATTTTCAACGTGATTGCGCCGCGCGCTCCTTTGGGAGAGTTATCTTGCTCGAGCCCCACTTCACTTTGAAGCGAGAGGGGGAGCGCATCATCAGCTACGTAAATTATCCACCCCCCCTTGTCAGATCATGAGTGATGACGTAGACATGTGGTTAATAATGGATGCCTGGACATAGGATGGTAATCACCTGGGTATTTAATCGAGCTCCACTACACAATGATAAGGTTGCGTCCCAAATGACACTCTTCTCCAAAATATAGTGCACTACTTTTTTTAAATTCCATATACAGTGAACTACTATTGACCAGAGCCCTATGGCTCCCTGGTCAAAAGTAGTGTATTATGTAGGGGTCCCAGTTGGGGGGGGGGGGGGGGGGGGGGGGGGGGGACAGCCTCTGTGTCCGTGCTGGAGAAAACCACTAGGTGCACAGACATGGTATGAAGAGGATCTCTCTCTGTATAAGACAGGCATCTTATGTAACACTGTATCAATGGTTTGCTCTGGAGCAGGCTCAGAGGGGACACTTCTGTTCTCCTTATGCGATTGAATTCATATTTGATTCATTGTTGCATTTGACATGGTTTTTGCATTGGATTTTATTGCAAAGATTTCATTTATCTGAGTGTACATTTTTCCCTAAATAAGATTTGTGTGGTAAGACAGTGCGTTATGTTAGTTGGTTAGATGGCTTGGTTGGTTGGGGCTTGATTCTGGAAACTCAGTGAGTTGTGTGTTGTTGTGGGGTTTGATTCCTGTGTGGGCCATGTGTACTGAATCACTATAATGCTATTGGTCGGCCTGGATAGAAACATCATCAGCTGAATTACCATAGTACTTCCTGTGAGGAAGGGATGAGGAAGCTAGTTTTGGTTAAAGAGGATGCAGCTAGGATGAAAGGGCTGTGGGGGTCCTCTGGGATGTCAACCAGTATTCCCCTCCCTCCCTCCTCCCTCCTCCCCTCTTCACCCCCATCTTAACCTCCCTCCCCCTGTATCTGACCTGGATTTCCATGCAAGCCACCTTTATCTCTCTAAAGGGTGATGTTACATCAAAACTCTGATTCCACATACACTTGCATTCATCCGTAAAAAAACAAAAACAGAACAGAACAGTAAATTGAGAGAGAGATTGAGAGGGAGAGAGAGAAACAGAGAGAGAGAGAGAGAGAGAGAAACAGAGAGAGAGAGAGATTGAGAGAGAGATACAGAGAGAGAGAAACCGAGAGAGAGAGAGAGAGGGGGAGAGAGAGAGAGAGACACACACACAGAGACACAGAGAAACACAGAGAGAGAGAGCCAGCCACTCAGTGTGTAACAAAACTGTGCACGACATAATGAACAGAACAGAACAGTGAACGGAGAGAGAGAGAGAGAGAGAGACAGAAAGAGAGAGAGAGAGTGACAGAAGAGTGAGAGAGACAGAGAGACAGAAGAGAGAGAGACAGACAAAGAGAGAGAGAGAGAGAGAGAGAGAGAGAGAGAGAGACAAGAGAGAGATACAGACAGAGAGGGAGAGAGAGGGAGGACACATCCCACACATGGTATCCTTAATGAAATGATCAAATATACAGACGACAAATTCCAATTGGCTATACTAAAACTCTTTAACATCATCCTTAGCTCTGGCATCTTCCCCAATATTTGGAACCAAGGACTGATCACCCCAATCCACAAAAGTGGAGACAAATTTGACCCCAATAACTACCGTGGGATATCCGTCAACAGCAACCTTGGAGAAATCCTCTGCATTATCATTAACAGCAGACTCGTACATTTCCTCAATGAAAACAATGTACTGAGCAAATGTCAAATTGGCTTTTTACCAAATTACCGTACAACAGACCATGTATTCACCTTGCACACCCTAATTGACAACCAAACAAAACAAAACAAAGGCAAAGTCTTCTCATGCTTTGTTGATTTCAATAAAGCCTTCGACTCAATTTGGAATAAGGGTCTGCTATACAAATTGATGGAAAGTGGTGTTAGGGGTAAAACATACGACATTATAAAATCCATGTACACAAACAACAAGTGTGCGGTTAAAATTGGCAAAAACCTGTGTGGGGCTGTGGGGTGAGACAGGGATGCAGCTTAAGCCCCACCCTCTTCAACATATATATCAAAGAATTGGCGCGGGCACTAGAAAAGTCTGCAGCACCCGGCCTCAACCTGCTAGAATCTGAAGTCAAATGTCTACTGTTTGCTGATGATCTGGTGCTTCTGTCACCAACCAAGGGGGGCCTACAGCAGCACTTAGACATTCTGCACAGATTCTGTCAGACCTAGGCCCTGACAGTAAATCTCAGTAAGACCAAAATAATGGTGTTCCAAAAAAGGTCCAGTTGCCAGGACCACAAATACAAATTTCATCTAGACACTGTTGCCCTAGAGCACACAAACTATACATACCTCAGCCTAAACATCAGCGCCACAGGTAACTTCCACAAAGCTGTGAATGATCTGAGACACAAGGCAATAAGGGCATTCTATGCCATCAAAAGGAACATAAAATTCAACATACCAATTAGGACCTGGCTAAAAATACTTGAATCAGTCATAGCCCATTGCCCTTTATGGTTGTGAGGTCTGGAGTCCGCTCACCAACCAAGAATTCACAAAATGGGACAAACACCAAATTGAGACTCTGCATGCAGAATTCTGCAAAAATATCCTCCGTGTACAACGTAGAACACCAAATAATGCATGCAGAGCAGAATTAGGCCGATACCCACTAATTATCAAAATCCAGAAAAGAGCCGTTAAATTCTACCACCACCTAAAGGGAAGCGATTCCCAAACCTTCCATAACTAGGCCATCACCTACAAAGAGATGAACCTGGAGAAGAGTCCCCTTAGCAAGCTGGTCCTGGGGCTCTGTTCACAAACACAAGCAGACCCCACAGAGTCCCAGGACAGCAACACAATTAGACCACACCAAATTATGAGAAAACAAAAAGATAATTACTTGACACATTGGGAAGAATTAACAAAAAAACAGAGCAAACTAGAATGCTATTTGGCCCTAAACAGAGAGTACACCGTGGCAGAATACCTGACCACTGTGACTGACCAAAACTTAATGAAAGCTTTGACTATGAGCATAGCCTTGCTATTGAGAAAGGCCGCCGTAGGCAGACATGGCTCTCAAGAGAAGACAGGCTCTGTGCACACTGCCCACAAAATGAGGTGGAAACTGAGCTGCACTTCCTAACCTCCTGTCCAATGTACAGTGGGGAGAACAAGTATTTGATACACTGCCGATTGGGCAGGTTTTCCTACTTACAAAGCATGTAGAGGTCTGTAATTTTTTCATAGGTACACTTCAACTGTGAGAGACTAAAACAAAATCCAGAAAATCACATTGTATGATTTTTAAGTAATTAATTAGCATTTTATTGCATGACATAAGTATTTGATACATCAGAAAAGCAGAACTTAATATTTGGTACAGAAACCTTTGTTTGCAATTACAGAGATCATACGTTTCCTGTAGTTCTTGACCAGGTTTGCACACACTGCAGCAGGGATTTTGGCCCACTCTTCCATACAGACCTTCTCCAGATCCTTCAGGTTTCGGGGCTGTCGCTGGGCAATACGAACTTTCAGCTCCCTCCAAAGATTTTCTATTGGGTTCAGGTCTGGAGACTGGCTAGGCCACTCAAGGACCTTGAGATGCTTCTTACTCCTTAGTTGCCCTGGCTGTGTGTTTTGGGTCGTTGTCATGCTAGAAGACAGAGCCACGACCCATCTTCAATGCTCTTACTGAGGGAGGGAGTTTGTTGGCCAAGATCTTGCGATACATGGCCCCATCCATCCTCCCCTCAATACGGTGCAGTCGTCCTGTCCCCTATGCAGAAAAGCATCCCCAAAGAATGATGTTCCACCTTCATGCTTCACGGTTGGGATGGTGTTCTTGGGGTTGTACTCATCCTTCGTCTTCCTCCAATAACAGTGAGTGGAGTTTAGACCAAAAACCTCTATTTTTGTCAGACCACATGACCTTCTCCCATTCCTCCTCTGGATCATCCAGATGGTAATTGGCAAACTTCTGGACATGCGCTGGCTTGAGCAGGGGGACCTTGCGTGCGCTGCAGGATTTTAATCCGTCACGGTGTAGTGTGTTACTAATGGTTTTCTTAGAGACTGTGGTCCCAGCTCTCTTCAGGTCATTGACCAGGTCCTGCCGTGTAGTTCTGAGCTGATCCCTCACCTTCCTCATGATCATTGATGCCCCACGAGGTGAGATCTTGCATGGAGCCCCAGACCGAGGGTGATTGACCGTCATCTTGAACTTCTTCAATTTTCTAATAATTGCACCAACAGTTGTTGCCTTCTCACCAAGCTGCATGCCTATTGTCCTGTAGCCCATCCCAGCCTTGTGCAGGTCTACAATTGTATCCCTGATGTCCTTACACAGCTCTCTGGTCTTGGCCATTGTGGAGAGGTTGGAGTCTGTCTGATTGAGTGTGTGGACAGGTGTCTTTTATACAGGTAACGAGTTCAAACAGGTGCAGTTAATACAGGTAATGAGTGGAGAACATGAGGGCTTCTTAAAACTTGTTATGGCTGCAATCCCAATACCGGGATCGATATGACAACTACCAGTGAAAATAGAGGGCGCCAAATTCAAACCACAGAAATCTCATAATTACATTTCCTAAAACATACATGTGTCTTATATAATTTTAAAGGTAATCTTGTTGTTAATCCCACCAAAGTGTCCGATTTCAATTAGGCTTTTCAGCGAAAGCACTACAAACGATTATGTTAGGTCTCCACCAAACCACAATAAGCACAGCCATTTTCCAGCGAAATATAGCATTCACAAAATGCAGAAATAAAGATAAAATGAATCACTAACCTTGAATTATCTTCATCAGATGACACTCATAGGACTTCATGTTACACAATACATGTATGTTTTGTTTGATAAAGTTCATATTTATGAACTTTTACAATGGCTATTTAGATTCACTAGTTCCAAAAACATCCAGTGATTTTGCACAGCCACATTGATTCAACAGAAATACTCATCATAAATGTAGATGATTATACAAGTTATACACATGGAATTATAGATATATCTCTCCTTAATGCAACCGCTGTGTCAGATTTCAAAAAAAGTTTACGGAAAAAGCAACACATGCAATAATCTGAGACAGCACTCAGAACAGAAGCCAAATTAGCCGCCATGTTGGAGTCAACAGAAACCAGAAAATACATGATAAATGTTTCCTTACCTTTGATGAACTTCATCAGAATTCAGTCCTAGGAATCCCAAGTCCACAATAAATACTTGATTTGTTCGAAAATGTCCGTTATTTATGTCCAATTAGCTACTTTGGTTAGTGCGTTTGGTAAACAATTCCAAAGTCACAAAGCTCGTCCACTATAACGTGACGAAATGTCCAAAAGTTCCATAACAGTCAGTAGAAACATGTCAAACGATGTACTGAATCAATCTTTAGAATGTTGTTTACATATATCTTGAATAACGTTCCAAACAGAGAATTAGAATGATTTCAGATGACCGGTGGAACGCAGGTCCTTCCCCTGTGAACGCGCATAGTGTCAACTCGTGGCAGTGGTGACTATTTCCTGTCTCATTCGACCTTCACATTAGAGTCATCAGACAAAGTTCTATTGACTGTTGACATCTAGTGGAAGGCGTAGAAAGTGAAAACTCATCCATATCTCGCTGTAATTTCAATGAGAGCTTGGTTAAAGATCTGCCACCCCCATAAAAAAAACAGGAAGTGGAATTTCTCATAATTCAAACAGTTTTAGAAACTTCAGAGTGTTTTCTATCCAATACTAATAATACTATGCATATATTAGCAACTGAGACTGAGGAGCTGGCCGTTTACAATGGACACCTTTTCATCCTAGCTACTCAATACTGCCCCTGCAGCCATAAAAAGTTCAAGAAAAACTAACATGTCTGTGAGAGCCGGAATTCTTACTGGTTGGTAGGTGATCAAATACTTATGTCATGCAATAAAATGCTAATTAATTACTTAAAAATCATACAATGTGATTTTCTGGATTTTTGTTTTAGATTCCGTCTCTCACAGTTGAAGTGTACCTATGATAAAAATTACAGACCTCTACATGCTTTGTAAGTAGGAAAACCTGCAAAATCGGCAGTGTATCAAATACTTGTTCTCCACACTGTATGACTATATTAGAGACACATATTTCCCTCAGATTACACAGATCCACAAAGAATTCGAAAACAAATGCAATTTTGATAAACTCCCATATCTACTGGGTGAAATTCCACAGTGTGCCATCACAGCAGCAACATTTGTGACCTGTTGCCATAAGAAAAAGGCAACCAATGAAGAACAAACACCATTGTAAATACAACCCATATTTATGCTTATTTATTTTCCCTTGTGTCCTTTAACCATTTGTACATTGTTACAACACTGTATATACACATAATATGATGTTTGTAATGTCTTTATTGTTTTGAAACTTCTGTTTGTGTAATGTTTACTGTTAATTTTTATTGTTTATTTCACTTTTGTATATTATCTACCTCACTTGCTTTGGCAATGTTAACACATGTTTCCCATGCCAATAAAGCCCCTTGAATTGAATTGAATTGAGAGAGAGAGAGAGAGAGAGAGAGAGAGAGACAGAGAGAGAGAGACAGACACAGGAGAGAGGGAGACAGACACAGGAGAGAGGGAGACAGAAGAGCGAGACAGAGAGAGAGACAGAGAGCGAGAGAGAGCGAGAGAGGGCGAGGACTGACGTCATGCCTACTCCCTGTAGCTATGAGAACATTCATCTCATTTCCTTTCACGGAGGAGAGAGAATTGGCTTGCAGGGCAGGAGCATGCATCTCCTCTCTTCCGCTCATCCTCTCTTCCAAAACGGCTGCTGACACATTTAGATGAAATGAAAACTGCAAAAAATAATCTCCCTCCCTCCCGCCCTCTGTCTCTCTCTGTCTCTGTCTCTCTATCCTTCCCTCTCCCTCATTCTCCCCTCTCTCTCTCCCTCTCACTTGCCATCGGCCCACACATAGTCATTATTACCTTTTGAATGTGAATCCTCCTCTCATGGTTATGTAACAACCTTCTAACAACAGACAGGTTGGTGATACTGTAGTTCCTCTCTGTCTCCTCTAACAACAGACAGGTTGGTGATACTGTAGTTCCTCTCTGTCTCCTCTAACAACAGACAGGTTGGTGATACTGTAGTTCCTCTCTGTCTCCTCTAACAACAAGACAGGTTGTTGGTGGTACTGGGTTTCAGATCCAGCTTCAAACAGACAGGTTGTTGGTGGTCCTGGGTTTCAGATCCAGCTTCAAACAGACAGGTTGTTGGTGGTCCTGGGTTTCAGATCCAGCTTCAAACAGACAGGTTGTTGGTGGTCCTGGGTTTCAGATCCAGCTTCAAACAGACAGGTTGTTGGTGGTCCTGGGTTTCAGATCCAGCTTCAAGCAGACAGGTTGTTGGTGGTACTGGGTTTCAGATCCAGCTTCAAACAGACAGGTTGTTGGTGGTACTGGGTTTCAGAGCCAGCTTCAAACAGACAGGTTGTTGGTGGTCCTGGGTTTCAGATCCAGCTTCAAACAGACAGGTTGTTGGTGGTCCTGGGTTTCAGATCCAGCTTCAAACAGACAGGTTGTTGGTGGTACTGGGTTTCAGATCCAGCTTCAAACAGACAGGTTGTTGGTGGTACTGGGTTTCAGAGCCAGCTTCAAACATACAGGTTGTTGGTGGTCCTGGGTTTCAGATCCAGCTTCAAACAGACAGGTTGTTGGTGGTCCTGGGTTTCAGATCCAGCTTCAAACAGACAGGTTGTTGGTGGTACTGGGTTTCAGATCCAGCTTCAAACAGACAGGTTGTTGGTGGTCCTGGGTTTCAGATCCAGCTTCAAACAGACAGGT
>NC_048578.1:34410771-34490771 GCF_013265735.2 Oncorhynchus mykiss
GTTGTGGGGTTGTAGGGTTGTGAGGTTGTACGGTTGTTGGGTTGTAGGGTTGTGAGGTTGTGCGGTTGTGAGGTTGAACGGTTGTGAGGTGGAACGGTTGTAGGGTTGAACGGTTGTGAGGTTGTACGGTTGTATGGTTGTGAGGTTGAACGGTTGTGAGATGGAACAGTTGTGGGGTTGTGAGGTGGAATGGATGTAGGGTTGTAAGGTTGTGAGGTTGTACGGTTGTAGGGTTGTGAGGTTGAACGGTTGTGAGGTGGAATGGTTGTAGGGTTGCGAGGTGGAATGGTTGTAGGGTTGCGAGGTTGTATGGTTGTAGGGTTGTGAGGTTGTATGGTTGTAGGGTTGTGAGGTTGTACGGTTGTAGGGTTGTGAGGTTGAACGGTTGTGAGGTGGAATGGTTGTAGGGTTGTGAGGCTGTACGGTTGTATGGTTGTGAGGTTGAACGGTCGTGAGGTGAAACAGTTGTGGGGTTGTAGGGTTGTACGTAGAATGGTTGTAGGGTTGTGAGGTGGAATGGATGTAGGGTTGTAAGGTTGTGAGGTTGTACGGTTGTAGGGTTGCGAGGTTGTGAGGTGGAACTTTTGTAGGGTTGTGAGGTTGTACGGTAGTAGGGTTGTGAGGTGGAACGGTTGTAGGGTTGTGAGGTGGAATGGTTGTAGGGTTGTAGGGTTGTGAGGTAAACGGTTTTAAGGTTGTGATGTAGAACAGTTGTAGGGTTGCAGGGTTGTGAGGTGGAACGGTTGTATGGTTGTGAGGTAGAACGGTTGTAGGGATGTAGGGTTGTGAGGTGGAACGGTTGTATAGTTGTGAGGTTGAACGGTTGTAGGGTTGTGAGGTGGAAGGGTTGTAGGGTTGTAGAATTGTGATTTAGAACGGTTGTAGGTTTGTGAGGTTGTGAGGTTGAACGGTTGTAGGGTTGTGAGGTGGAACGGTTGTAGGGTTGTAGGGTTGTGAGGTTGTACGGTTGTTGGGTTGTAGGGTTGTGAGGTTGTGCGGTTGTGAGGTTGAACGGTTGTGAGGTGGAACGGTTGTAGGGTTGAACGGTTGTGAGGTTGTACGGTTGTATGGTTGTGAGGTTGAACGGTTGTGAGATGGAACAGTTGTGGGGTTGTGAGGTGGAACGGATGTAGGGTTGTAAGGTTGTGAGGTTGTACGGTTGTAGGGTTGTGAGGTTGAACGGTTGTGAGGTGGAATGGTTGTAGGGTTGCGAGGTGGAATGGTTGTAGGGTTGCGAGGTTGTATGGTTGTAGGGTTGTGAGGTTGTATGGTTGTAGGGTTGTGAGGTTGTACGGTTGTAGGGTTGTGAGGTTGAACGGTTGTGAGGTGGAATGGTTGTAGGGTTGTGAGGCTGTACGGTTGTATGGTTGTGAGGTTGAACGGTCGTGAGGTGAAACAGTTGTGGGGTTGTAGGGTTGTACGTAGAATGGTTGTAGGGTTGTGAGGTGGAATGGATGTAGGGTTGTAAGGTTGTGAGGTTGTACGGTTGTAGGGTTGCGAGGTTGTGAGGTGGAACTTTTGTAGGGTTGTGAGGTTGTACGGTAGTAGGGTTGTGAGGTGGAACGGTTGTAGGGTTGTGAGGTGGAATGGTTGTAGGGTTGTAGGGTTGTGAGGTAAACGGTTTTAAGGTTGTGATGTAGAACGGTTGTAGGGTTGCAGGGTTGTGAGGTGGAACGGTTGTATGGTTGTGAGGTAGAACGGTTGTAGGGATGTAGGGTTGTGAGGTGGAACGGTTGTATAGTTGTGAGGTTGAACGGTTGTAGGGTTGTGAGGTGGAAGGATTGTAGGGTTGTAGAATTGTGATTTAGAACGGTTGTAGGTTTGTGAGGTTGTGAGGTTGAACGGTTGTAGGGTTGTGAGGTGGAACGGTTGTAGGGTTGTAGGGTTGTGAGGGGGAACAGTTGTAGGGTTGTGATGTAGAACAGTTGTAGGATTGTAGGGCTGTGAGGTTGAACTGTTGTGAGGTAGAATGGTTGTAGGGTTGTGAGGTGGTAGAGTTGTAGTGTTGTGAGGTTGAATGGTTGTGAGGTTGAACAGTTGTAGGGGTGTGAGGTGGAACGGTTGTAGGGTTGTGAGGTTGAACGGTTGTATGGTTGTAGGGTTGTGAGGTGGAACGGTTGTAGGGTTGTGAGGTGGAACAGTTGTAGTGTTGTGAGTTGGAACGTTTGTAGGGTTGAAGTGTTGTGAGGTTGAATGGTTGTGAGGTTGAACAGTTGTAGGGTTGTGAGGTGGAACGGTTGTGGGGTTGTAGGGTTGTGAGGTTGTACGGTTGTCGGGTTGTAGGGTTGTGAGGTTGTAGGGTTGTGAGGTTGTAGGGTTGTGAGGTGGAACGGTTGTAGGGTTGTGATGTGGAGCGGTTGTAGTGTTGTAGGTTGTGAGGTGGAACGGTTGTAGTGTTGTGAGGTTGAATGGTTGTAGGGTTGTGAGGTTGAACAGTTGTAGGGTTGTAGGGTTGTAAGGTTGAACAGTTGTAGGGTTGTGCTTAGAATGGTTGTTGGGTTGTGAGGTGGAACGGATGTAGGGTTGTGAGGTTGAACAGTTGTAGGGTTGTGTGGTGGAACGGTTGTAGGGTTGTGAGGTTGAATGGTTGTGAGATGGAACGGTTGTAGGGTTGTAAGGTGGAACGGTTGTAGGGTTGTGAGGTGGAACAGTTGTAGGGTTGTAGGGTTGTAAGGTTGAACAGTTGTAGGGTTGTGCTTAGAATGGTTGTTGGGTTGTGAGGTGGAACGGATGTAGGGTTGTGAGGTTGAACAGTTGTAGGGTTGTGTGGTGGAACGGTTGTAGGGTTGTGAGGTTGAATGGTTGTGAGATGGAACGGTTGTAGGGTTGTAAGGTGGAACGGTTGTAGGGTTGTAAGGTGGAACGGTTGTAGGGTTGTGAGGTGGAACGTTTGTAGGTTTGTGAGGTTGTAGCTTTTTGAGGTGGAACGGTTGTAGGGTTGTAGGGTTGTGAGGTTGTAGGGTTGTGAGGTTGTAGGGTTGTGAGGTGGAACGGTTGTAGGGTTGTGATGTGGAGCGGTTGTAGTGTTGTAGGTTGTGAGGTGGAACGGTTGTAGTGTTGTGAGGTTGAATGGTTGTAGGGTTGTGAGGTTGAACAGTTGTAGGGTTGTAAGGTTGAACAGTTGTAGGGTTGTGCTTAGAATGGTTGTTGGGTTGTGAGGTGGAACGGATGTAGGGTTGTGAGGTTGAACAGTTGTAGGGTTGTGTGGTGGAACGGTTGTAGGGTTGTGAGGTTGAATGGTTGTGAGATGGAACGGTTGTAGGGTTGTAAGGTGGAACGGTTGTAGGGTTGTGAGGTGGAACAGTTGTAGGGTTGTAGGGTTGTAAGGTTGAACAGTTGTAGGGTTGTGCTTAGAATGGTTGTTGGGTTGTGAGGTGGAACGGATGTAGGGTTGTGAGGTTGAACAGTTGTAGGGTTGTGTGGTGGAACGGTTGTAGGGTTGTGAGGTTGAATGGTTGTGAGATGGAACGGTTGTAGGGTTGTAAGGTGGAACGGTTGTAGGGTTGTGAGGTGGAACGTTTGTAGGTTTGTGAGGTTGTAGCTTTTTGAGGTGGAACGGTTGTAGGGTTGTTTGTTTGAACAGTTGTAGGGTTGTGAGGTTGAACTGTTGTAGGGTTGTGAGGTTGAATAGTTGTGAGGTTGAACAGTTGTAGGATTGTAAGTTGGAACATTTGTAGGGTTGTAGGGTTGTGAGGTGGAACGGTTGTAGGGTTGTTTGGTTGAACAGTTGTAGGGTTGTGAGGTTGAACAGTTGTAGTGTTGTAGGGTTGTAAGGTGGAACGGTTGTAGGGTTGTGAGGTGGAACGGTTATAGTGTTGTAGGGTTGTGAGGTTGAACTGTTGTTGGGTTGTGAGGTTGAACTGTTGTAGTGTTGTACGGTTGTGAGTTGGAACGTTGTAGATTTGTAGGTTTGTGGGGTGGAACGGTTGTACTGTTGTAGGGTTGTGTGCAGTTAATTTGCAAAGTTGATATCAAGGAGGTGTAGAATGAGTTTTTTTTTTCAGTCTGCCCTCCCCATTGCTCCTAGCTTGCTTTTTTTTGTGCTGGGTGTATTCAAAGAATAGTTTGTGTGTAAGGGTTATTCCTCTGTCTCTATACTTTCTGTTTAGTTCATTAATTAGGCCTACACGTGGGCTGTCAACTCCTACGGTTGTTGGTTTAGTTGCTGTTAAAATGGACTGCCAGACTGCCTGCACTAAAATACTGTTAATTAATTGTTCTGTGAATTAACAGATTTAAAACAAGCAACGGTGGTTGAGATGAATTAGTGGGGTGTGAATGTTGTGTTCATTACCATCATTACCCTGACAAGCATTATCTCTTTACATCACTTAGTTAGTTAGGAGGGAGGGCTGGGATCTGGCTATGAAGGTCAGACAGATAGTTTGTTTGTTTGTTTGTTTGTTAGTTAGTTAGTTAGTTAGTTAGGAGGGAGGGAGGGAGGGAGGACTGGGAGGGCTGGGATCTGGCTATGAAGGTCAGACAGATAGTTAGTTAGTTAGTTAGTTAGGGGGGAGGGAGGGAGGGAGGGAGGGAGGGCTGGGATCTGGCTATGAAGGTCAGACAGATAGTTTGTTTGTTTGTTTGTTAGTTAGTTAGTTAGTTAGTTAGTTAGTTAGTTAGTTAGGAGGGAGGGAGGGAGGGAGGGAGGGAGGGAGGGAGGGAGGGAGGGAGGGAGGGAGGGAGGACTGGGAGGGCTGGGATCTGGCTATGAAGGTCAGACAGATAGTTTGTTTGTTTGTTTGTTAGTTAGTTAGTTAGTTAGTTAGTTAGGAGGGAGGGAGGGAGGGAGGGAGGACTGGGAGGGCTGGGATCTGGCTATGAAGGTCAGACAGATAGTTAGTTAGGGGGGAGGGAGGGAGGGAGGGAGGGAGGGAGGGAGGGAGGGCTGGGATCTGGCTATGAAGGTCAGACAGATAGTTTGTTTGTTTGTTTGTTTGTTTGTTAGTTAGTTAGTTAGTTAGTTAGTTAGTTAGTTAGGAGGGAGGGAGGGAGGGCTGGGAGGGCTGGGATCTGACTATGAAGGTCAGACAGATAGTTAGTTAGTTAGTTAGTTAGTTAGGGGGGAGGGAGGGAGGGAGGGAGGGAGGGAGGGAGGGAGGGAGGGAGGGAGGGAGGGAGGGAGGGAGGGCTGGGATCTGGCTATGAAGGACAGACAGATAGTTTGTTTGTTAGTTAGATAGTTAGTTAGTTAGTTAGTTAGTTAGTTAGTTAGGAGGGAGGGAGGGAGGGAGGGAGGGAGGGAGGGAGGGAGGGAGGGAGGGAGGGAGGGAGGGAGGGAGGACTGGGAGGGCTGGGATCTGGCTATGAAGGTCAGACAGATAGTTTGTTTGTTTGTTTGTTAGTTAGTTAGTTAGTTAGTTAGTTAGGAGGGAGGGAGGGAGGGAGGGAGGACTGGGAGGGCTGGGATCTGGCTATGAAGGTCAGACAGATAGTTAGTTAGGGGGGAGGGAGGGAGGGAGGGAGGGAGGGAGGGAGGGAGGGAGGGAGGGAGGGAGGGAGGGAGGGAGGGCTGGGATCTGGCTATGAAGGTCAGACAGATAGTTTGTTTGTTTGTTTGTTTGTTAGTTAGTTAGTTAGTTAGTTAGTTAGTTAGGAGGGAGGGAGGGAGGGAGGGCTGGGAGGGCTGGGATCTGACTATGAAGGTCAGACAGATAGTTAGTTAGTTAGTTAGTTAGTTAGGGGGGAGGGAGGGAGGGAGGGAGGGAGGGAGGGAGGGAGGGAGGGAGGGAGGGCTGGGATCTGGCTATGAAGGACAGACAGATAGTTTGTTTGTTAGTTAGATAGTTAGTTAGTTAGTTAGTTAGTTAGTTAGTTAGTTAGTTAGTTAGTTAGTTAGTTAGGAGGGAGGGAGGGAGGGAGGGAGGGAGGGAGGGAGGGAGGGAGGGAGGGAGGACTGGGAGGGCTGGGATCTGGCTATGAAGGTCAGACAGATAGTTTGTTTGTTTGTTTGTTAGTTAGTTAGTTAGTTAGTTAGTTAGGAGGGAGGGAGGGAGGGAGGGAGGACTGGGAGGGCTGGGATCTGGCTATGAAGGTCAGACAGATAGTTAGTTAGTTAGTTAGTTAGGGGGGAGGGAGGGAGGGAGGGAGGGAGGGAGGGCTGGGATCTGGCTATGAAGGTCAGACAGATAGTTTGTTTGTTTGTTTGTTTGTTAGTTAGTTAGTTAGTTAGTTAGGAGGGAGGGAGGGAGGGCTGGGAGGGCTGGGATCTGACTATGAAGGTCAGACAGATAGTTAGTTAGTTAGTTAGTTAGGGGGGAGGGAGGGAGGGAGGGAGGGAGGGAGGGAGGGAGGGAGGGAGGGAGGGAGGGAGGGAGGGAGGGAGGGAGGAGGGAGGGAGGGAGGGAGGGAGGGAGGGCTGGCTGGGATCTGTCTATGAAGGACAGACAGATAGTTTGTTTGTTAGTTAGATAGATAGTAGTTAGTTACTTAGTTAGTTAATTAGTTAGTTAGGAGGGAGTGCTGGGATCTGGCTATGAAGGGCAGACAGATAGTTAGTTAGGAGGGAGGGAGGGAGGGAGGGAGGGAGGGAGGGAGGGAGGGAGGGAGGGCTGGGATCTGGCTATGAAGGTCAGACAGATATTTAGTTAGTTATTTAGTTAGTTAGTTAGTTAGTTAGGAGGGATGGAGGGCTGGGATCTGGCTATGAAGGTCATACAGAGAGTTAGTTAGTTAGTTAGTGAGTGAGTGAGTGAGTGAGTGAGTGAGTGAGTGAGTGAGTGAGTGAGTGAGTGAGTGAGTGAGTGAGTGAGTGAGGGAGGGAGGGAGGGAGGGAGGGAGGGAGGGAGGGCTGGGATCTGGCTATGAAGGTCAGACAGATATTTAGTTAGTTATTTAGTTAGTTAGTTAGTTAGTTAGGAGGGAGGGAGGGCTGGGATCTGGCTATGAAGGTCATACAGAGAGTTAGTTAGGAGGGAGGGAGGGAGGGAGGGAGGGAGGGCTGGGATCTGGCTATGAAAGTCAGACAGATAGTTACATAGTTACATATTTTGTTACATAATTAATTACATAGTTACATAATTAATTACATAGTTACATAATTAATTACATAGTTAGTTACATAATTTGTTACATAGTTAGTTACATAGTTAATTACATAGTTACATAATTAATTACATAGTTAGTTACATAATTAATTACATAGTTAGTTACATAATTTGTTACATAGTTAATTACATTTTTACTAAATCATATTAATCCTGTGTGAAATAGAATCAGGTTGGTTCCCCATATTCATGTTAAAGATTCAATACGGATCCTAAATCAGCACTCTACTCAGTTACATACAGCTCCTACCCTGGTCAAAAAGCAGTGTACTATATAGGGAATAGGGTGTCATTTGGTACGCAAACCTTAAGTCTAGTGTGTGAATTAGCATCCATTTTGATCATCTTGTTTTGTTCTAACAACCGATTTCTGTTCCATTTTATTTTCAGCTTCTGGTGGGAAAAGTGATCTTGTGATATTTTTACTCCTTGTTGCTATGACAACGCTGCACTGTGTTTTTCTGGGGGTTTGGTGAATCAAGAAGGGAAGGAGAGCCGAGGAAAAGGAAAGAAGATGAGTTTTTTTCCCCCCCAGAATACGAATGGGTCTTTTTTTTAATTTTCAAGGGTTTTGACCATGCAGGTTAATTAGGTATTTATTTTAAGGTTTACAAAATGAGGAATCATAAAATATATATTTTTGTGTTTTGCCTTCCTTCGTAATTTAACGTCATTCATGCCTATCGGGAATAGTTATGCTTGTGTTTTATATTTACAAATAAGAATAGTTATCTGAAATAATAATTTCTAATTTAACTGACTTGAATTGCTTACTTAATCAAGTGTGTTGATGGTGGAAATAGACTCGATGTCCGAGTTGTAGCTTTACAATAGCCTGGCCCTAATTCATTTATCAGTGGATTGATTAAGTTAAGCAACTGAAAATTAGTATGTCTTTAGAACAAGCTACACGATCAAGCCATTAGAAGCCCTCACCGGAATGTTCTGGATGACTTGTCTAATGGATCTGTCAGGCGTTTGTTTGTCCAGCCAAGTTAAGTATCCAGTCCTACTAACAGTGGCTAGTGTTGTGTTGTGGAAGGCCCCAAGAGTATAGATGACTAGATAACAGTGAGTGGCTAGTGTTGTGTTGTGGAAGGCCCCAGGTGTATAGATGACTAGATAACAGTGAGTGGCTAGTGTTGTGTTGTGGAAGGCCCCAAGAGTATAGATGACTAGATAACAGTGAGTGGCTAGTGTTGTGTTGTGGAAGGCCCCAGGTGTATAGATGACTAGATAACAGTGAGTGGCTAGTGTTGTGTTAGGCCCCAAGGGTATAGATGACTAGATAACAGTGAGTGGCTAGTGTTGTGTTGTGGAAGGCCCCAGGTGTATAGATGACTAGATAACAGTGAGTGGCTAGTGTTGTGTTGTGGAAGGCCCCAGGTGTATAGATGACTAGATAACAGTGAGTGGCTAGTGTTGTGTTAGGCCCCAGGTGTATAGATGACTAGATAACAGTGAGTGGCTAGTGCTGTGTTGTGGAAGGCCCCAGGTGTATAGATGACTAGATAACAGTGAGTGGCTAGTGCTGTGTTGTGGAAGGCCCCAGGTGTATAGATGACTAGATAACAGTGAGTGGCTAGTGTTGTGTTAGGCCCCAAGGGTATAGATGACTAGATAACAGTGAGTGGCTAGTGTTGTGTTGTGGAAGGCCCCAGGTGTATAGATGACTAGATAACAGTGAGTGGCTAGTGTTGTGTTAGGCCCCAGGTGTATAGATGACTAGATAACAGTGAGTGGCTAGTGTTGTGTTGTGGAAGGCCCCAGGTGTATAGATGACTAGATAACAGTGAGTGGCTAGTGTTGTGTTGTGGAAGGCCCCAGGTGTATAGATGGCTAGATAACAGTGAGTGGCTAGTGTTGTGTTAGGCCCCAAGGGTATAGATGACAAGATAACAGTGAGTGGCTAGTGTTGTGTTGTGGAAGGCCCCAGGTGTATGGATGGCTAGATAACAGTGAGTGGCTAGTGTTGTGTTAGGCCCCAAGGGTATAGATGACAAGATAACAGTGAGTGGCTAGTGTTGTGTTGTGGAAGGCCCCAGGTGTATAGATGGCTAGATAACAGTGAGTGGCTAGTGTTGTGTTGTGGAAGGCCCCAGGTGTATAGATGGCTAGATAACAGTGAGTGGCTAGTGTTGTGTTAGGCCCCAGGTGTATAGATGACTAGATAACAGTGAGTGGCTAGTGCTGTGTTGTGGAAGGCCCCAGGTGTATAGATGACTAGATAACAGTGAGTGGCTAGTGCTGTGTTGTGGAAGGCCCCAGGTGTATAGATGACTAGATAACAGTGAGTGGCTAGTGTTGTGTTAGGCCCCAAGGGTATAGATGACTAGATAACAGTGAGTGGCTAGTGTTGTGTTGTGGAAGGCCCCAGGTGTATAGATGACTAGATAACAGTGAGTGGCTAGTGTTGTGTTAGGCCCCAGGTGTATAGATGACTAGATAACAGTGAGTGGCTAGTGTTGTGTTGTGGAAGGCCCCAGGTGTATAGATGACTAGATAACAGTGAGTGGCTAGTGTTGTGTTGTGGAAGGCCCCAGGTGTATAGATGGCTAGATAACAGTGAGTGGCTAGTGTTGTGTTAGGCCCCAAGGGTATAGATGACAAGATAACAGTGAGTGGCTAGTGTTGTGTTGTGGAAGGCCCCAGGTGTATAGATGGCTAGATAACAGTGAGTGGCTAGTGTTGTGTTAGGCCCCAAGGGTATAGATGACAAGATAACAGTGAGTGGCTAGTGTTGTGTTGTGGAAGGCCCCAGGTGTATAGATGGCTAGATAACAGTGAGTGGCTAGTGTTGTGTTGTGGAAGGCCCCAGGTGTATAGATGGCTAGATAACAGTGAGTGGCTAGTGCTGTGTTGTGGAAGGCCCCAGGTGTATAGATGGCTAGATAACAGTGAGTGGCTAGTGTTGTGGAAGGCCCCAGGTGTATAGATGGCTAGATAACAGTGAGTGGCTAGTGTTGTGTTAGGCCCCAGGTGTATAGATGGCTAGCAGGCAGGCTAGCCTGACTGTTTCATTTGAGACGTATACTTCACCAGCCACCGCGGGCATTCCCTTAGCTCACCAACACAAGGAAATGTGTAACCGCAGCGCATTTAGCTAACCCAGCCCCCCCACCACACCCTCTCGCTCTCGTCTGAGGGGCAGAGAGGAGGTGAGGAGACGGACAGGACAGCAAAGGGACAAGTGACTGGGCTCTGTGTGCAGTACCAAGGGGAAACCAGTCACCGAGTCCCACCTTCTTCACGAAACCCATGGGTCACGAACGGTCATGTCCCAATAGGCTAACAGTACATCAATGGGTTGTTGTTATTGTGGTGGTGGCTGGGTTAATATGATATTTACCACCATAGAATGTAAACAGCTGTGTAGCTCTAGAAAATCTAGCTACATACAGGAAATACCGATAATGACATCATTGTTATTCTTTTATATTTCTATATGCACTACGTGACCAAAAGTATGTGGACATCTGCTCGTCGAACATCTCATTCCAAAATCATGGGCGTTAATATGGAGTTGTTCCCCTCCTTTGCTGCTATAACAGCTTCCACTCTTCTGGGAAGGCTTTCCACTAGATGTTGGAACATTGCTGCTATAACAGCCTCTACTCTTCTGGGAAGGCTTTCCACTAGATGTTGGAACATTGCTGCAGGGACTTGCTTCCATTCTGTTCTGTGAGCTTGTGTTGGCCTACCACTTCACGGCTGAGCTGTTGTTGATCCTAGACGTATTTCATACTATTCCATTATCCTTAGATTCCTATCTGTCTCCTTTCCTTTATGATTGTAAATATCAGAAAAGCGATTGTTCCCTGGTTAGATAAAGGACTTCCCTGGCTAAATAAAATACTTCCCTGGCTAAATGAAGGGCTTCCCTGGCTAAATAAAAGACTTCCCTGGCTAAATGAAGGACTTCCCTGGCTAAATGGACTTCCCTGGTTAAATAAAGGGCTTCCCTGGTTAAATAAAGGGCTTCCCTGGTTAAAAAAAGGACTTCCCTGGTTAAATAAAGGGCTTCCCTGGCTAAATAAAGGGCTTCCCAGGTTAAATAAAAGACTTCCCTGGCTAAATTAAGGACTTACCTGGCTAAATGGACTTCCCTGGTTAAATAAAGGGCTTCCCTGGCTAAATTAAGGACTTCCCTGGCTAAATTAAGGACTTCCCTGGCTAAGTAAAGGTGAAAAAAAAATCTATAATAAAAGGGAGAAGAGAAAACATGACATGATAGGATATGACAGGACATGATATGACAGGTGAAAGTAATAGGGCTGTAGTGGAAATACAACCAAGGAGAGGAGAGGAGAGGAGAGGTGAGGTGAGGAGAGGAGAGGAGAGGAGAGGAGAGGAGAGGAGAGGAGAGGAGAGGAGAGGAGAGGAGAGGAGAGGAGAGGAGAGGAGAGGGAGCCTTGTAACTGGGACCCTTAGTGTGAGTCATAGGTTGACCTGAGATTAGGGGTCACTGAACACATCATTGATTGGTTATCATTTTATTGCTTCTATAGATTTACTTTAGTTGTTTTCTATCCATTGTATTTGTTCCTTTATAATGTTACTGAAATTGTTCTATACTGAACTCGTTTTATCTAGATCCATTTATGTTATAATGGTAGTAGATCATTTAAATATAATACTATATTAAATATAATATAATATTTTGACATTTTGCAGAGGCTTTTATCCAAAGCAACAGTGCATGCATATATTTTCGTATTGGTGACCCCAGCGTGATACAGTATATTTTATAGTTTACACTTATTTATTATTTCTGTAGAAACCAAATGTTTTGGTTACTCCATGCCCATAGCACAGCCCAGACATACCTCTAACTCAAGGCAGCTGTATACAGTGGAAGTCAGAAGTTTACATACACTTAGGTTGGAGTCATTAAAACTCGTTTTTCAATCACTCCACAAATTTCTTGTTAACAAACTATAGTTTTGGCAAGTCGGTTAGGACATCTACTTTGTGCATGACACAAGTCATTTTTCCAACAATTGTTTACAGACAGATAATTTCACTAATAATTCACTGTATCACAATTCCAGTGGGTCAGAAGTTTACATACACTAAGTTGACTGTGCCTTTGAACACCTCGGAAAATTCCAGAAAATTATGTCATGACTTTAGAAGCGTCTGATAGGCTAATTGAGATCATTTGAGTCAATTGGAGGTGTACCTGTGGATGTATTTCAAGGCCTACCTTCAAATTCAGTGCCTCTTTGCTTGACATCATGGGAAAATCAAAAGAAATCAGCCAAGACCTAAGAAAAAAAATGTAGACCTCTACAAGTCTGGTGCATCATTGGGAGAAATTTCCAAATGCCTGAAGGCACCACATTCATCTGTACAAACAATAGTACGCAAGTATAAACACCATGGGACCAGGCAGCCGTCATACCGCTCAGGAAGGAGACGCGTTCTGTCTCCTAGAGATGAC
The DNA here is from genome assembly GCF_013265735.2 of Oncorhynchus mykiss. NCBI lineage: Eukaryota > Metazoa > Chordata > Actinopteri > Salmoniformes > Salmonidae > Oncorhynchus > Oncorhynchus mykiss. The sequence goes on from NC_048578.1 coordinate 34,423,261, forward strand.
GGTACTTTGGTGTGAAAAGTGCAAATCAATCTCAGAACAACAGCAAAGGACCTTGTGAAGATGCTGGAGGAAACAGGTACAAAAGTATCTATATCCACAGTAAAACGAGTCCTATATCACATAACCTGAAAGACCGCTCAGCAAGGAAGAAGCCTGATGAAACAAAAATAGAACTGTTTGGCCATAATGACCATCGTTATGTTTGGAGGATAAAGGAGGTGTCACATGGAATGACGCTGGAGATACGAAGCATGGACATGGAACGAGTGTCACACCCTGACCATAGTTTGCTTTGTATGTTTCTATGTTTTGGTTGGTCAGGGTGTGATCTGAGTGGGCATTCTATGTTGTGTGTCTAGTTTGTCTGTTTCTGTGTTTGGCCTGATATGGTTCTCAATCAGAGGCAGTTGTTAGTCATTGTCTCTGATTGGGAACCATATTTAGGTAGCCTGTTTGGTGTTGGGTTTTGTGGGTGATTGTTTCTTGTCTTTGTGTTTGTTGCACCAGATAGGACTGTTTCCTGTCTTTGTGTTTGTTGCACCAGATAGGGCTGTTTCCTGTCTTTGTGTTTGTTGCACCAGATAGGGCTGTTTCCTGTCTTTGTGTTTGTGGCACCAGATAGGGCTGTTTCCTGTCTCTGTGTTTGTGGCACCAGATAGGGCTGTTTCCTGTCTTTGTGTTTGTGGCACCAGATAGGGCTGTTTCCTGTCTTTGTGTTTGTTGCACCAGATAGGACTGTTTCCTGTCTTTGTGTTTGTTGCACCAGATAGGGCTATTTCCGGTCTTTGTGTTTGTGGCACCAGATAGGGCTGTTTCCTGTCTTTGTGTTTGTGGCACCAGATAGGGCTGTTTCCTGTCTTTGTGTTTGTTGCACCAGATAGGGCTGTTTCCTGTCTTTGTGTTTGTTGCACCAGATAGGGCTGTTTCCTGTCTTTGTGTTTGTTGCACCAGATAGGGCTGTTTCCTGTCTTTGTGTTTGTTGCACCAGATAGGGCTGTTTCCTGTCTTTGTGTTTGTTGCACCAGATAGGACTGTTTCCTGTCTTTGTGTTTGTTGCACCAGATAGGGCTATTTCCGGTCTTTGTGTTTGTGGCACCAGATTTAGCTGTTTCCTGTCTTTGTGTTTGTGGCACCAGATAGGGCTGTTTCCTGTCTTTGTGTTTGTGGCACCAGATAGGGCTGTTTCCTGTCTTTGTGTTTGTGGCACCAGATAGGGCTGTTTCCTGTCTTTGTGTTTGTTGCACCAGATAGGGCTGTTTCCTGTCTTTGTGTTTGTTGCACCAGATAGGACTGTTTTCTGTCTTTGTGTTTGTTGCACCAGATAGGGCTATTTCCGGTCTTTGTGTTTGTGGCACCAGATAGGGCTGTTTCCTGTCTTTGTGTTTGTGGCACCAGATAGGGCTGTTTCCTGTCTTTGTGTTTGTTGCACCAGATAGGGCTGTTTCCTGTCTTTGTGTTTGTGGCACCAGATAGGGCTGTTTCCTGTCTTTGTGTTTGTTGCACCAGATAGGGCTGTTTCCTGTCTTTGTGTTTGTTGCACCAGATAGGGCTGTTTCCTGTCTCTGTGTTTGTTGCACCAGAGAGGGCTGTTTCCTGTCTCTGTGTTTGTTGCACCAGATAGGGCTGTTTCGGTTTTTTCCACATTTATTGTTTTGTATTATGTTCATGTTTAGTTTTCTTATTAAAAAACATGAACTTCAACCAAGTTGCATTTTGGTCCGCCTCTCCTTCCCAGGTGGAATCCTGTGAGAACGAGACAGGAACAGCGTCAGCAGACTGGTAACACAAACAAAAGACAATCAATGCAGCAGCAGGTACAGAGCTGGGGAACTGACAAATATAGGGGAAGTAATAAACAGATGATGAGTGAGTCCAATATCGCTGATGCGCGTGACGAGGGGAGGCAGGTGTGCGTAATAGATGATAGGAGTGAGTGATGCAGGGCAGCCTGGCGTCCTCAAGCGCCAGACGGGGGAAGAGCGGGAGCAGACGTGACAGTACCCCCCCCCCCCCTCCCTAGGGGTGCTACCCGGCGTCCCACCTGGGTGAACCGGCTGAGACATGGGCGCTGAGCAAGCCGGCTGGGGTGTGGGAGCCCAACAAACCGTCCGGAGCGTGAGAGCCTGGCAAGCCGGCCGGGGTGTGGGAGCCCAACGAACCGGCTGGAGCATGAGAGCCTGTAGATCCCGCTGCAGCGAGGAGACGTGACAGGGAGAGGCTTGCATGCCGAAGAACACCATCCCAACCGTGAAGCATGGGGGTGGCAGTGTCATGTTGTGGGGGTGCTTTGCTGCAGGAGGGACTTGTGCACTTCACAAAATAGAGGGAATCATGAGGAAGAAAAAATTGGTGGATATATTGAAGCAACATCTCAAGACATGAGTGAGAAAGTTAAAGCTTGGTCGCAAATGGGTCTTCCAAATGGACAATGACCCTAAGCATACTTCCAAAGTTGTGGCAAAATGGCTTAAGGACAACAAAGTCAAGGTATTGGAGTGCCATCACAAAGCCCTGACCTCAATCCTATAGAAAATGTGTGGGCAGAACTGAAAAAAGTGTGAGTGAGCAAGGAGGCCTACAAAACTGACTCAGTTACTCCAGCTCTGTCAGGAGGAATGAGCCAACATTCACCCAACTTATTGTGGGAAGCTTGTGGAAGGTTACCCGAAACGTTTGACCCAAATTAAACAATTTAAAGCAATGAGGATTAAATGATGAAACGAGGATTAAATGTCAGGAATTGTAAAAAAAACAGAGTTTAAATGTATTTGGCTAACGTGTATGTAAACTTCTGACTTCAACTGTATGCTGGTTGTCAGTGTTGATGTAATGCTGGTAATGGTACATGGCGCTAATGGTACATGGTGGTAATGGTACATGGTGCTAATGGTACATGGTGGTAATGGTATCTGGTGATAGTGGTACATGGTAATAATGGTACATGGTGATAATGGTACATGACAGCAATGTACATGCTGGTAATGGCACATGGTGGTAACGGTAATGGTGGTAATGGTGCATGGCGGTAACGGCAATGGTGGTAACGGTGGTACTGGTTATGGTACATGGTGGTAATGGTAACGGTGGTACTGGTTATGGTACATGGTGGTAATGGTTATGGTACATGATGGTAATGGTGGTAATGGTAATGGTAGTAATGGTGCATGGTGTTCATAACAAGCTGAGTCTCATGTATTTCCTGTCATTCTCTCTTTGTTAGCTTGGAAGAAAGGATATGTGTGAATGGGACGGTCGGTGTCACTGTGCAACCAACCTTGATGGTCTCAACAACAGGTGTTGGAGCTTGTTTGTTTAAGCACATTTATATATTCTATGCTGTCATGTTTTATAGAATGTGTCAATCTTTACAATACATTGTACTTCTCTCTCTCTCTCTTTCCCTTCCCCTATCACTCCCGCTCTCTCTTTCTCCCTCTCTCCCTTCTCTTTGCACCTCTCTCCCTTATCTTTGCATCTCTCTCCCTTATCTTTGCATCTCTCTCCCTTCTCTTTGCATCTCTCTCCCTTCTCTTTGCATCTCTCCCCCTCTCTCCCTTCTCTTTGCATCTCTCCCCCTCTCTCCCTTCTCTTTGCATCTCTCCCCATCTCTCCCTTCTCTTTGCATCTCTCTCCCATTCTCTCTGTGGTGATCAATGTACTCTCAGGGCTTATGCTGCTCTAGTGAAGGATGTGTGACAAGGGTAATGAAGGTCGTATTGTAGTGTGAGACTGATCACACTCTGATTGGACAATTTCTCTGTGGCTGGTCATCATGTTGTGGAGATTGTATAGATGCTGAGCTGTCCTTCTCCTTTCCCCCAAACCTCTCCTACCTCTCCATCTCCCATGTGACTGGAATATAGGACAGAGGAGAGGAGGGTGATGATGATAACATGTGAAATGCTCCTAAATGTATCTCAATCTGGGGTGGCATTAAAGCAAAATGTACATTACAGCAATAATATAACCCAGATATAAACACTTTAACCACACAGGACTAGGAAGGGAGATTCAGTAGTGATTAAAGAGAGGAACACACAAACTGACAGAGGGGTTCAGTTCTGTACCATACAGAATCTGCTATATTGACAGAGAGTTGGGTCCTGAGACTAAGGTAGTGAAGGACTAGGTGTGTGTGTGTGTGTGTGTGTGTGTTTCTGAGCAGAGCTCCATTGATGTCAAAGAATGCTGGTGGAGTGCTGTAGAGATGGTCGTCCTTCTGGAAGGTTCTCTCATCTCCACAGAGGAACTCTGGAGCTCAGTCAGAGGGACCATCGGGTTCTTGGTCACCTCCCTGACCAAGGCCCTTCTCCCCCCGATTGCTCAGTTTGGCCGGGTGGCCAGCTATAGGAAGAGCCTTGGTGGTTCCAAACTTCTTCCATTTAAGAATGAAGGAGGCCACTGTGTTCTTGGAGACCTTCAATAATGCCGACATGTGTTGGTACCCTTCCCCAGATCTGTGCCTCGACACAATCCTGTCTCGGAGCTCTAAGGACAATTCCTTCAACCTCACGGCTTGGTTTTTCCTCTGACATGCACTGTGGGGCCTTATATGGACAGGTGTGTGCCTTTCCAAATCATGTCCAATCAATTGAAGGATGGTCAAAGGAAACAGGATGCACCTGAGCTCAATTTCGAGTCTCATAGCAAAGGGTCTGAATAATTATGTAAATAAGGTATCTGTTTAAAAAAAATGTCTAACAACCTGTTTTTGCTTTGTCATTATGTGTGTAGATTGATGAGGAACATTAGTTATTGAATCCATTTTAGAATAAGGCTGTAATGTAACAAAATTTGGCAAAAGTCAAGGGGTCTGAATACTTTCCCGAATGCACTGTACAGTGCCTTGCGAAAGTATTCGGCCCCCTTGAACTTTGCGACCTTTTGCCACATTTCAGGCTTCAAACAAAGATATAAAACTGTATTTTTTTGTGAAGAATCAACAACAAGTGGGACACAATCATGAAGTGGAACGACATTTATTGGATATTTCAAACTTTAACAAATCAAAAACTGAAAAATTGGGCGTGCAAAATTATTCAGCCCCCTTAAGTTAATACTTTGTAGCGCCACCTTTTGCTGCGATTACAGCTGTAAGTCGCTTGGGGTATGTCTCTATCAGTTTTGCACATGGAGAGACTGACATTTTTTCCCATTCCTCCTTGCAAAACAGCTCGAGCTCAGTGAGGTTGGATGGAGAGCATTTGTGAACAGCAGTTTTCAGTTCTTTCCACAGATTCTCGATTGGATTCAGGTCTGGACTTGACTTGGCCATTCTAACACCTGGATATGTTTATTTTTGAACCATTCCATTGTAGATTTTGCTTTATGTTTTGGATCATTGTCTTGTTGGAAGACAAATCTCCGTCCCAGTCTTAGGTCTTTTGCAGACTCCATCAGGTTTTCTTCCAGAATGGTCCTGTATTTGGCTCCATCCATCTTCCCATCAATTTTAATTTCTTCCCTGTCCCTGCTGAAGAAATGCAGGCCCAAACCATGATGCTGCCACCACCATGTTTGACAGTGGGGATGGTGTGTTCAGGGTGATGAGCTGTGTTGCTTTTACGCCAAACATAACGTTTTGCATTGTTGCCAAAAAGTTCAATTTTGGTTTCATCTGACCAGAGCACCTTCTTCCACATGTTTGGTGTGTCTCCCAGGTGGCTTGTGGCAAACTTTAAACAACACTTTTTATGGATATCTTTAAGAAATGGCTTTCTTCTTGCCACTCTTCCATAAAGGCCAGATTTGTGCAATATACGACTGATTGTTGTCCTATGGACAGAGTCTCCCACCTCAGCTGTAGATCTCTGCAGTTCATCCAGAGTGATCATGGGCCTCTTGGCTGCATCTCTGATCAGTCTTCTCCTTGTATGAGCTGAAAGTTTAGAGGGACGGCCAGGTCTTGGTAGATTTGCAGTGGTCTGATACTCCTTCCATTTCAATATTATCGCTTGCACAGTGCTCCTTGGGATGTTTAAAGCTTGGGAAATCTTTTTGTATCCAAATCCGGCTTTAAACTTCTTCACAACAGTATCTCGGACCTGCCTGGTGTGTTCCTTGTTCTTCATGATGCTCTCTGCGCTTTTAACGGACCTCTGAGACTATCACAGTGCAGGTGCATTTATACGGAGACTTGATTACACACAGGTGGATTGTATTTATCATCATTAGTCATTTAGGTCATCATTGGATCATTCAGAGATCCTCACTGAACTTCTGGAGAGAGTTTGCTGCACTGAAAGTAAAGGGGCTGAATCATTTTGCACGCCCAATTTTTCTGTTTTTGATTTGTTAAAAAAGTTAGAAATATCCAATAAATGTCGTTCCACTTCATGATTGTGTCCCACTTGTTGTTGATTCTTCACAAAAAAATACAGTTTTATATCTTTATGTTTGAAGCCTGGCAAAAGGCAAAAGGTCGCAAAGATCAAGGGGGCCGAATACTTTCGCAAGGCACTGTATATACATTTTTGCAGTGCTCATTATGAAGCTTCACTAATATCACAGTGGAGAGAGAGAGAGAGAGAGAGATTATTGCTGTCATTGTAAGACCAGAATATTGAAGGGATCAATACTCTCCATCAGATGCAATCCTGTTACTATGGATGTGCTTTTAGGGCTTATTCTGCTGTACAATCTGCTTTACTTTGTTTAATTCACTTGACAGAAGACTGTCCAAGTATCTACATTATAGTTGTAGTAACCAAGACTGTATATTTACAGTGAGAGTCCAGCGGTATCATCAGTGTGGACAGTAGAACAGAGCTGTGGACAGGAGAACATAGAGCTGTGGACAGTAGAACATGAGCTGTGGACAGTAGAGTATAGAGCTGTGGACAGTAGAACATGGAACTGTGGACAGTAGAACATAGAGCTGTGGACAGTAGAACATAGAGCTGTGGACAGTAGAGTATAGAGCTGTGGACAGTAGAACATAGAGCTGTGGACAGTAGAACATAGAGCTGTGGACAGTAGAGTATAGAGCTGTGGACAGTAGAACATGGAGCTGTGGACAGTAGAACATAGAGCTGTGGACAGTAGAACATAGAGCTGTGGACAGTAGAACATGGAACTGTGGACAGTAGAACATAGAGCTGTGGACAGGAGAACATGAGCTGTGGACAGTAGAGTATAGAGCTGTGGACAGTAGAACATGGAGCTGTGGACAGTAGAGTATAGAGCTGTGGACAGTAGAACATGGAACTGTGGACAGTAGAACATAGAGCTGTGGACAGGAGAACATGAGCTGTGGACAGTAGAACATAGAGCCTTGGACAGTAGAACATAGAGCTGTGGACAGTAGAACATAGAGCTGTGGACAGTAGGACATGGAGCTGTGGACAGTAGAACATGGAGCTGTGGACAGTAGAACATAGAGCTGTGGACAGTAGAACATGGAGCTGTGGACAGTAGAACATAGAGCTGTGGACAGTAGAACATGGAGCTGTGGACAGTAGAGTATAGAACTGTGGACAGTAGAACATGAAGCTGTGGACAGTAGAGTATAGAGCTGTGGACAGTAGAACATGGAGCTGTGGACAGTAGAGTATAGAGCTGTGGACAGTAGAACATGGAGCTGTGGACAGTAGAGTATAGAGCTGTGGACAGTAGAACATGGAGCTGTGGACAGTAGAGTATAGAGCTGTGGACAGTAGAGTATAGAGCTGTGGACAGTAGAACATGGAGCTGTGGACAGTAGAGTATAGAACTGTGGACAGTAGAACATGAAGCTGTGGACAGTAGAGTATAGAGCTGTGGACAGTAGAACATGGAGCTGTGGACAGTAGAGTATAGAGCTGTGGACAGTAGAACATGGAGCTGTGGACAGTAGAACATGGAGCTGTGGACAGTAGAACATAGAGCTGTGGACAGTAGAACATGGAGCTGTGGACAGTAGAACATGGAGCTGTGGACAGTAGAACATGGAGCTGTGGACAGTAGAACATAGAGCTGTGGACAGTAGAACATAGAGCTGTGGACAGTAGAACATAGAGCTGTAGATTGGAGATAACTGCTAGCCTCCCGCAGGAGACACTGAGTAAGGTTACGTCCCAAATGGCATCCTATTACCTTTGTAGTGCACAACTATTGACCCATGCCCATAGGGCTGTAGTGCACTACAAAGGGAATAGGGTCCCATTTAGGACACGTACTAAGAGTGACAGACACTCGATCCTAAGGTGCGCTCACACTCCCGAGAGGGGGAGACAGGGGGATTGAGGGGGTGAGAGAGGGATTGAGGGGGAGAGAGGGGGGGGGGGCTGGGGGGAGGGGAAGAGGGGGGAGAGAGTGAGAGGGAGACAATTGATCAACACTCCGATAATGAGAGAGACGTTCAAGATTGGTGGAGAAAGAGTATAGTGCAATTTGGGACACGCTTCTAGTCTCGCTGCTTTAAGAATCCTCTTTAATGTAAAAGGCCTCAAATTATGAGCCATTTTTTTAACGTGCAAAACATCAATTATATTGAGGATATTTTGACTCCCAAGGGATTAAAGACCAGGTTGGTAAAACACAACCAGAGGAGATAAATGATAAGTGCTTAATGGCTTCATGTGTATCATGTTCTGTTTTTCACTTCATTTTATTACAATCTGCTCGGTAACAGAGATGATGATACCACACTGCAGTGTTCCCTCTGCTGGGTTGTACTGTGGGTGGGTGGGTGGATGGGTTGTTGGTTGGCTGGATGGGTTGTTGGTTGGGTGGGTGGGTTGTACTGTGGGTGGGTGGGTGGGTGGGTTGTTGGTTGGGTGGGTGGATGGATGGGTGGGTGGGTTTTTGGTTGGGTGGGTGGATGGGTTGTTGGTTGGGTGGGTGCGCGGGTGGATGGATGGGAGGGTGGGTGTATTTTGAAAGAGGTGTAGACAGTAAGTCCAGTAATGTACATGCGTATGTTATGTCTCACTGGCAGTGTGAGCATGTGTAGGTTTGCCTAGGTTTTATTTATGGAGTACGATAGGGAACTGGTAAACAGTAGGAGAGTGGGGGGGGGGGGGGGGGGGCAGACATGCCATCTCTAGTCATCAATGCCCAATGGTGACCCATTCATACCTGGGAAACCAGCAGCAAACACTGACTTCAGGAATGGAAGCTGTGTACTGTGTCTGTTTGCAGTAGTAAATGCTTACAAACAGGAGAGAGAGAGAGAAAGCCCCAGCTGGTGTACTCTATTGGGTCTGTAAAGGGTAGGGAAGCATGAGAGAGTGATGGATAGAGTGAAAGATGGATGGATGGACTAAAGGGAGAGAGGTATTGTCCTCATAAACCATGGACAGGCTCCATCGGAGTGGAAGCAGTATATGTTCATCATGGGCCAGCCAGCTGAGACAGCTGAGGAATTAACCCTCAGGTTGTTGCCCCCGTCAGTGGCTGCTTCTGAAAGGGCAACCTATTCCCTATGTAGTGCACTACTTTTGACCAGGGCTGGCACCCTATTCCCTATATAGTGCACTACTTTTGACCAGGGCCCATAGGCTGCCATTAGGCTTTGGTCAAACGAAGTGCTAGGGAATAGGGTGCCATTAGGCTTTGGTCAAACGAAGTGCTAGGGAATAGGCTGCCATTAGGCTTTGGTCAAACGAAGTGCTAGGGAATAGGGTGCCATTTGGGACCAGTAAGTCAGCCAGGTGTTGGCTGAGTATCAACCCCCTAACCCCAGTCAGCACGACCACTACTGCCCCCAGTAGAGGTCAGTTACAGGTCAGTAGAGGTCAGTTACAGGCCTGTAGAGGTCAGTTACAGGCCTGTAGAGGTCAGTTACAGGTCAGAAGAGGTCAGTTACAGACTTGTAGAGGTCAGTTACAGGTCAGTAGAGGTCAGTTACAGGCCTGTAGAGGTCAGTTACAGGTCAGTAGAGGTCAGTTACAGGCCTGTAGAGGTCAGTTACAGGCCTGTAGAGGTCAGTTACAGGTCAGAAGAGGTCAGTTACAGACTTGTAGAGGTCAGTTACAGTTCGTAGAGGCCAGTTACAGGTCAGTAGAGGTCAGTTACAGGTCAGTAGAGGTCAGTTACAGGTCAGTAGAGGTCAGTTACAGACCTGTAGAGGTCAGTTACAGTTCGTAGAGGTCAGTTACAGGTCAGTAGAGGTCAGTTACAGGTCAGTAGAGGTCAGTTACAGGCCTGTGTGGTTCAGTTCATAGAGGTCAGTTACAGGCTTGTGTGGTTCAGTTCGTAGAGGTCAGTTACAGGTCAGTAGAGGTCAGTTACAGGCCTGTGTGGTTCAGTTCGTAGAGGTCAGTTACAGGCTTGTGTGGTTCAGTTCGTAGAGGTCAGTTACAGGTCAGTAGAGGTCAGTTACAGGTCAGTAGAGGTCAGTTACAGGCCTGTGTGGTTCAGTTCATAGAGGTCAGTTACAGGCTTGTGTGGTTCAGTTCGTAGAGGTCAGTTACAGGTCAGTAGAGGTCAGTTACAGGCCTGTGTGGTTCAGTTCGTAGAGGTCAGTTACAGGCTTGTGTGGTTCAGTTCGTAGAGGTCAGTTACAGGTCAGTAGAGGTCAGTTACAGGCCTGTGTGGTTCAGTTCGTAGAGGTCAGTTACAGGCCTGTGTGGTTCAGTTCGTAGAGGTCAGTTACAGGTCAGTAGAGGTCAGTTACAGTCCTGTGTGGCTCAGTTTGTAGAGCGTGGCACTTGCAAAGCCAGGGTTGTGGGTTCGATTCCCACAAGGGGACCAGTATGAATATATATCCACTCAGTACTGAAATTCACTCCAGATAGGAGCGTCTGCTAAATTACTAAAATGTAAATAGGACAGTAGAGGTCAGTTATAGGCCAGTATAGGCCTGTTAGGGGTCAATTATAAGCCAGTAGAGGTCAGTTATAGGCCAGTAGAGGTCAATTATAATCCAGTAGAGGTCAGTTATAGGCCAGTAGAGGTCAATGCCGTTTCAGACTGTTCTACACCAACCATACCATGTAGATGACCTTCTGTTGTTCAGCTAGGAATGAGGTTTGTGCAGTGGGCCTGATACACAATCAGAGCATATTGGTTATATGCTTGGCCTGCCAGTGGTGTTAATCTCAGACCATATTATACTTAAAAACTCGAGCTTTGATAACTAAATAGATAAGTTGAGAGAAACAGCTGAGCATGAATTGAAATAATTTGTAAATAATTCTCATTTTTGATTTATTTTACTGGATGGTACCTGCATCTTACGGTCAAGGTGCTTTCAACACAACTGTGAACTTGAAAAAAAAAAACAGAGGTCAAATCATGATATCAGCGATCTTCAGGTCGTAAACTCGGAGCTGTAGAAAGATGCCCGAGTTTCTGACTTGGAATTCCGAAGCAGGATGAACGTTCAAAACTAGTTTTCCCAGTCGGAGTTCCCAGTTGTTTTGAACACGTCATTAGTCTCAGCGGAGGGAGGGAGGGAGAGCGCAGCAGAGGGTCCGACTCTCACCGGTCCCTGCTCTTTCCTTCCTTTCCCCCGTGACACTGACTAGAGAGAGGGGACACAGTCTTCCGCCTGATGGCGAAACTGGAGTCGCACCGCATCTGCCTCATGCACAAATTCATGTTGTTCCTGTGACCAGAGAAAGTGAACTACTCCTTGATATTAAAATAGACACGATGAGCTGCTAATAATAATAATAACATTGCAGGGCTGGCTATCAATACACTTGGCTACAAATTGCAGCCCGAGTGGAAGTAGGGAGAAGCGCGTTTTATGTTTTGTAATAGAGCTGAATAAAAACAGTGTTGACAGTGCTGAATAAAAACGTAGACTTGAACTCACTTTTAAAAACAGCTGCTCTTTGCTGTATTCTTTGACAGTCTCTCTGGTCATTGTTTTAAAAGTTATGAAATCTCACGTAGGCTAGTATCACACTTTGCTGCGGGAACTGTGATCTGAGCTATCCGATTGGCTAGCACAGTAGGTGCACTCACTCGATTTAACCACAGATCTCCCGGTCTGCCGGGTAGGAGGAGTTTGATTTTCCAGACAATAGTTCAAAATGGGAACCCTTAGCCTACACAGTGCGCAGGGCTTGTGAATCAAGTAACAGTATAACAGTATAACTTTAGACCGTCCCCTCGCCCATACCCGGGCGCGAACCAGGGACCCTCTGCACACATCAACAACTGACACCCACGAAGCATCGTTACCCGTCGCTCCACAAAAGCCGCGGCCCTTGCAGAGCAAGCGGAACCACTACTTGCAAGTGACGTCACCGATTGAAACGCTATTTAGCGCGCACCACAGCTAACTGATCTAGCCGTTTCACATCCGTTACACAGCTACCGGCAACAGCGCATCACAAATAAATACAAAAAATAAACACAATAAAAGCTTTTATTGTCTGCTTTTCTACATAAATGTTTGGTGATCGACTTGGAATGCCTTGAAGATCGACCAATCAATTCCGATCGACCGGTTGGTGACCACTGAACTAGACTGTATGTTAATTAAAGGAAAATACCATTCAAAAACCATATTTTGTTATTCATTAGTCCACTGTGTCAAAACGCATTAGACATGACACTTTCTGTATTTTTTAAGTTCTTTATCCCCTCAAAAAGTCACATTCACACAGAGTAGCCTGCATGAAGTAATCTAGTACAGTACTACACATCTATCCTAAGACTAGTTAAAAAATAAAAAAAAGCCTCAAATTCTGATTTGATAGTCGACTGCGTGACTTTTATGAATTGTATGTGCTGTTGTCCTGCCTGTCACTTTGTGAAGCCTGTAGTGTGATGTACATTATCTATGTATCTGTATAGATATCTATGTATCCATATGGATGTGTGGGAGGATGTCTGTGCAAATGATCTCTCAGTTTAACGGGCTGCATTTTTAAAGGGATGAGATTATTGTTGCTAATTCAAGACATGAACTTCGCAGGCAGCGTTCATTCATTCATTCCCTCTTTCAATCTATCTCAGAATGTTGTGTTATGAGATGTACAGTCCAGTAGGTTTATCCACTTTTCTCCTCCTCCGGGACAACACGTTGACATGTATTTTCAGCTACCTATACCATCTATCCCTCTCTCCACTCGTTTACTGACTCGTCTCTTTCCTCCCCCTCTCCTCCAGGACTACACGTTGACCATGTAGTTTCAGATATCTATCCCTCTCTCCACTCGTTAACTGACTCGTCTCTTTCCTCCCCCTCTCCTCCAGGACTACACGTTGACCATGTAGTTTCAGCTACCTATCCCATCTATCCCTCTCTCCACTCGTTTACTGACTCGTCTCTTTCCTCCCCCTCTCCTCCAGGACTACACGTTGACCATGTAGTTTCAGATATCTATCCCTCTCCCCACTCGTTTACTGACTCGTCTCTTTCCTCCCCCTCTCCTCCAGGACTACACGTTGACCATGTAGTTTCAGATATCTATCCCTCTCTCCACTCGTTTACTGACTCGTCTCTTTCCTCCCCCTCTCCTCCAGGACTACACGTTGACCATGTAGTTTCAGATATCTATCCCTCTCTCCACTCGTTTACTGACTCTTCTCTTTTCTCCCCCTCTCCTCCAGGACTACACGTTGACCATGTAGTTTCAGCTACCTATCCCATCTATCCCTCTCTCCACTCGTTTACTGACTCGTCTCTTTCCTCCCCCTCTCCTCCAGGACTACACATTGACCATGTAGTTTCAGATATCTATCCCTCTCTCCACTCGTTTACTGACTCTTCTCTTTTCTCCCCCTCTCCTCCAGGACTACACGTTGACCATGTAGTTTCAACTACCTATACCATCTATCCCTCTCCACTCGTTAACTGACTCGTCTCTTTCCTCCCCCTCTCTTCCAGGACTACACGTTGACCATGTACTTCCAGCAGGCCTGGCGGGACAAGCGTCTGTCCTACTCTGAGATAGCCCTCAACCTGACGTTGGATAACAGGGTAGCCGACTCGCTCTGGGTTCCCGACACCTACTTCCTCAACGATAAAAAGTCCTTTGTCCACGGCGTCACGGTCAAGAACAGAATGATCCGACTGCATCCGGACGGCACCGTTCTCTATGGACTCCGGTAAGGGATTTCATAGCTTTTGATGGTTACCAATTGGTTACCAATATCTGTGTTGGTTTCTCTCAGCCAGTAGGTTGAATGCCCCTCTTTTATGTATGTATTTATTTCATCAAACCTTTATTTAACTAGGCAAGTCAGTTAAAAAAAAATATATATTTACAATGACGGCCTACCAAAAGGCAAAAGGCCTCCTGCAGCGATGGGGGCCTGGGATTTAAAAAAAATACAAAATACAAAATAAATACAGGACAAAACACACATCACGACAAGAGAGACAACACAACACTACATAAAGAGAGACCCAAGACAACAACATAGCATGGCAGCCACACATGACAACACAGAGTGGTAGCAACACAACATAACAACAACATGGTAGCAACACAACATGGTACCACAAAACATGGTACAGACATTGTTGGGCACAGACAACAGCACAAAGGGCAAGAAGGTAGAGACAATAATACATCACACAAAGCAGCCACAACTGTCAGTAAGAGTGTCCATGATTGAGTCTTTGAATGAAGAGATTGAGATAAAACTGTCAAGTTTGAGTGTTTGTTGCAGCTCGTTCAAATCGCTAGCTGCAGCAAACTGAAAAGAGGAGCGACCCAGGGATGTGTGTGCTTTGGGGACCTTTAACAGAATGTGACTGGCAGAATGGATGTTGTATGTGGAGGATGAGGGCTGCAGTAGATATCTCAGATAGGGAAGAGTGAGGCCTAAGAGGGTTTTATAAATAAGCATCAACCAGCGGGTCTTGCGATGAGTATAGAGCGATTACCAATTTACAGAGGAGTTTAGAGTACATTGATGTGTCCTATAAGGAGCATTGGTGGCAAATCTGATGGCTGAATGGTAAAGAACATCTAGCAGCTCGAGAGCACCCTTACCTGCCAATCTATGAATTATGTCTCCGTAATCTAGCATGGTTAGAATGGTCATCTGAATCAGGGTTAGTTTGGCAGCTAGGATGAAAGAGGAGCGATTACGATAGAGGAAACCAAGTCTAGATTTAACTTTAGCCTGCAGCTTTGATATGTGCTGAGAGAAGGACAGTGTACCGTCTAGCCATACTCCCAAGTACTTGTATGAGGTGACTACCTCAAGCTCTAAACCCTCAGAGGTAGTAATAATACCTGTGGGGAAGAGGAGCATTCTTCTTACCAAACCTCATGACTTTTGTTTTGGAGGTGTTTAGAACGAGGTTGAGGGTAGAGAAAGCTTGTTGGACACCAAGAAAGCTTTGTTGTAGAGCATTTAACACAAAATATGGGAAGGGGCCAGCTGAGTACAAGACTGTATCATCTGCATATAATTGGATGAGAGAGCTTCCTACTGTCTGAGCTATGTTGTTGATGTAAATTGAGAAGAGCGTGGGGCATAGGATCGAGCCTTGGGGTACTCCCTTGGTGACAGGCAGTGGCTGAGACAGCAGATTTTCTGACTGTTTGAGAGAGGTAGTTAGCAAACCAGCCCAAAGACCCCTCAGAGACACCAATACTCACCAATTTCAATCTACCTCGGTATGGATACGTTTTCTCATTATTGACCATCTGGGTCTACACACTACATACTATACTGAACGTCTGGATTGGTTACTTTGGGGTTTTATCATCAAATAATGAAACAGCAGTGTACAGAAAGAGTAGATGTATTTGATTGAGGGTAAAGGATGTCACAGGCTCATAGCTAGTCTGTCCACCTAGGAATCTAGACCCTTTCACGTTCTCTGATGATGCTTTACCTTTTGATGGTGTCAATATCAATAACTGATCAGTTTATGATCAATAATGGAACAGAGCTGTAGAAGGTCTACAAAGGGAGGAAATGTATTTGATTGTACGGCGGAGGTCCTGTCCATCCTGAAAACATCTCTTTGTGACGTTGTCTGTGTCCCAAATGCCACCCTAGTCCCTATGTAGTGCACTATTTTTAACTAGGGCCCGATAGAACCCTATATAGTATACTACTTTAGACCAGAATAGTGTACTATGTAGGGAATAGGGTGGCATTTAGGATTCAGATATTCAGTCTCTGATGCTGCAGAGAAGATTGCCGTTCATAAGAGATGTTCATCAATAATGTAAAAGAACAATACAAACATACAATACACACACACTGGACGGTCTTTTATGTGCTGTTGTGCTGCCTGTAAAGGGATGAACATTCCTAGGTAGTAGCTACCCCCTCCTTGGCCTACACTTCACACTAACACCAATCTGAACATTCCTAGGTAGTAGCTACCCCCTCCTTGGCCTACACTTCACACTAACACCAATCTGAACATTCCTAGGTAGTAGCTACCCCCTCCTTGGCCTACACTTCACACTAACACCAATCTGAACATTCCTAGGTAGTAGCTACCCCCTCCTTGGCCTACACTTCACACTAACACCAATCTGAACATTCCTAGGTAGTAGCTACCCCCTCCTTGGCCTACACTTCACACTAACACCAATCTGAACATTCCTAGGTAGTAGCTACCCCCTCCTTGGCCTACACTTCACACTAACACCAATCTGAACATTCCTAGGTAGTAGCTACCCCCTCCTTGGCCTACACTTCACACTAACACCAATCTGAACATTCCTAGGTAGTAGCTACCCCCTCCTTGGCCTACACTTCACACTAACACCAATCTGAACATTCCTAGGTAGTAGCTACCCCCTCCTTGGCCTACACTTCACACTAACACCAATCTGAACATTCCTAGGTAGTAGCTACCCCCTCCTTGGCCTACACTTCACACTAACACCAATCTGAACATTCCTTGTCATAAAGAAGAAAGACAAATAGTCCCAAACTGTTCTGATGCTTGTATGGGAACATTGAAACAGAGTATGAGTATTTGGCGGTAGGAGTGCAGAGGCCAAAGTCTCACTCAGGAGTCTCCATTCCGTGGCTGTCAGCTCTGATTCACAACGAGTCCATGTTCAATTTAACAACTTCAAAAGATGTGGCAGAGTACAAACAACATGTTCTATTACCATGAAAAGAAAGTACACTACCCGTTCTCTGTTTCAATGGTCCCACACCAGCTTGGGAACAGTGTGTGACTATATTTAAATTTCATGATCCTACTCAGTCAGCCGTACCTCCATGTTGCTGGTGCACTTCAGATTGGGCTGTGACTTGTATTAAAGAAGTTAGGAAATCATTTCATGGACCTTCTCATACCAGATACCTGTATTCATTAAAACCCAACAAGTCACTAGTTCATGGATACGATTGTTGTGAGGAAAATAATATTTTTGGAACAGGAGAAACCACAGTGCACATGCGCAGATGCTAAGCTAAGGCTGTTCTTCTTTGTCGGTGGCACATGCCCAGCTAGTGTTAGCATGAGGGCTAAGAATCACGTTGTCTTACGGGAAATGCTAACTGTTCACCGTCTCAGTAGTGTGTTTGAGCGTAAGACTAGAATCAGAGAGCTTTGATTTTAGCTTGCAAACAACTCCAGTTTCAATTCCAGATATAGGAGTAGAGTTTAGAACACCTCCAGTTCCAGATATAGGAGAAGAGTTTTGAACACCTACAGTTCCAGTTATAGGAGAAGAGTTTAGAACACCTCCAGTTCCAGTTATAGGAGAAGGGTTTAGTACACCTCCAGTTCCAGTTATAGGAGAAGAGTTTAGAACACCTCCAGTTACAGTTATAGGAGAAGAGTTTAGAACACCTCCAGTTACAGTTATAGGAGAATAGTATAGAACACCTCCAGTTACAGTTCCAGATATAGGATAAGAGTTTAGAACACCTCCAGTTCCAGATATAGGAGAAGAGTTTAGAACACCTCCAGTTCCAGATATAGGAGAATAGTATAGAACACCTACAGTTACAGTTCCAGATATAGGAGAAGAGTTTAGAACACCTCCAGTTCCAGATATAGGAGAATAGTATAGAACACCTACAGTTACAGTTCCAGATATAGGAGAAGAGTTTAGAACACCTCCAGTTCCAGATATAGGAGAATAGTATAGAACACCTACAGTTACAGTTCCAGATATAGGAGAAGAGTTTCGAACACCTCCAGTTACAGTTACAGTTATAGGAGAAGAGTTTAGAACACCTCCAGTTACAGTTCCATATATAGGAGAAGAGTTTAGAACACCTCCAGTTACAGTTACAGTTATAGGAGAAGAGTTTAGAACATCTCCAGTTCCAGATATAGGAGAAGAGTTTAGAACATCTCCAGTTACAGTTCCATGTATAGGAGAAGAGTTTAGAACACCTCCAGTTACAGTTCCATATATAGGAGAAGAGTTTAGAACACCTCCAGTTACAGATATAGGAGAAGAGTTTAGAACACCTTCAGTTACAGTTACAGGAGAAGAGTTTAGAACATCTCCAGTTACAGTTACATATATAGGAGAAGAGTTTAGAACACCTCCAGTTACAGTTACATATATAGGAGAAGAGTTTAGAACACCTCCAGTTACAGTTCCATATATAGGAGAAGAGTTTAGAACACCTCCAGTTACAGATATAGGAGAAGAGTTTAGAACATCTCCAGTTCCAGATATAGGAGAAGAGTTTAGAACATCTCCAGTTACAGTTACATATATAGGAGAAGAGTTTAGAACACCTCCAGTTACAGTTCCATATATAGGAGAAGAGTTTAGAACACCTCCAGTTACAGTTCCATATATAGGAGAAGAGTTTAGAACACCTCCAGTTACAGTTACATATATAGGAGAAGAGTTTAGAACACCTCCAGTTACAGATATAGGAGAAGAGTTTAGAACATCTCCAGTTCCAGATATAGGAGAAGAGTTTAGAACACCTCCAGTTCCAGTTATAGGAGAAGAGTTTAGAACATCTCCAGTTACAGTTACATATATAGGAGAAGAGTTTAGAACACCTCCAGTTACAGTTCCATATATAGGAGAAGAGTTTAGAACACCTCCAGTTACAGTTACATATATAGGAGAAGAGTTTAGAACACCTCCAGTTACAGTTACATATATAGGAGAAGAGTTTAGAACACCTCCAGTTACAGTTTTAAGAGAAGAGTTTAGAACACCTCCAGTTACAGATATAGGAGAAGAGTTTAGAACACCTCCAGTTGCAGTTCCATATATAGGAGAAGAGTTTAGAACACCTCCAGTTACAGTTCCATATATAGGAGAAGAGTTTAGAACACCTCCAGTTACAGTTTTAAGAGAAGAGTTTAGAACACCTCCAGTTACAGTTATAGGAGAAGAGTTTAGAACACCTCCAGTTACAGTTCCATATATAGGAGAAGAGTTTAGAACTCCTCCAGTTACAGTTCCATGTATAGGAGAAGAGTTTAGAACACCTCCAGTTACAGTTACATATATAGGAGAAGAGTTTAGAACACCTCCAGTTCCAGTTATAGAAGAAGAGTTTAGAACACCTCCAGTTACAGTTCCATATATAGGAGAAGAGTTTAGAACACCTCCAGTTACAGTTCCATATATAGGAGAAGAGTTTAGAACACCTCCAGTTACAGTTCCATATATAGGAGAAGAGTTTAGAACACCTCCAGTTACAGTTCCATATATAGGAGAAGAGTATAGAACACCTCCAGTTACAGTTCCATATATAGGAGAAGAGTTTAGAACACCTCCAGTTCCAGTTATAGGAGAAGAGTTTAGAACACCTCCAGTTACAGTTATAGGAGAAGAGTTTAGAACACCTCCAGTTACAGTTCCATATATAGGAGAAGAGTTTAGAACACCTACAGTTACAGTTCCATATATAGGAGAAGAGTTTAGAACACCTCCAGTTACAGTTCCATATATAGGAGAAGAGTTTAGAACACCTCCAGTTCCAGTTATAGGAGAAGAGTATAGAACACCTCCAGTTACAGTTCCATATATAGGAGAAGAGTTTAGAACACCTCCAGTTACAGTTATAGGAGAAGAGTTTAGAACACCTCCAGTTACAGTTCCATATATAGGTTCCTCCTTCCCTATCCCTCCTTTCCTCTCCACTCCTCTCCTCAACCCTCCTTCCCTATCCCTCCTTTCCTCTCCACTCCTCTCCTCAACCCTCCTTCCCTATCCCTCCTTCCATCTCCACTCCTTTCCTCAACCCTCCTTCCCTATCCCTCCTTCCATCTCCACTCCTCTCCTCAACCCTCCTTCCCTATCCCTCCTTTCCTCTCCACTCCCCTCCTCTCTTCCCCTCTCATCTCATCGTCTCGTCTCCTCTCCCCTCCACCCCTCCCCTCCTCGTGTCTTCCCTCGCTTCCTCTCCTCCCTCCCCTCCTCTCCTCTCGTCTTCCCTCTACTACCCTCCTCTCCTCCCCTTGTCTTCTCTACTCATCCCTCCCCTCCTCTCGTATTCCCTCCCCTCCTCTCCTTACTCCCTTCCTCTCCTCCCTCCCCTCTCATCCTTTCCTCGTCCCTCCACTACCCTCCTCCCCTCTCTTTCTCAGTCAGTCTGTTATTTGATGTTAGTAAGTCCAGACACCCAGTCAGCAGGACCAGCTGCCAGAATGCTCAGAGCAGTGTGTGAGTGTGAGTGTGTGTGTGTGTACCTGTAGATGTGCTGTAGAGACGGCTGGTAGAACAGGCTGGTTAGAACAGCAGGGAGGATGTGTGTGTGTGTGTGTGTGTGTGTGTGTGTGTGTGTGTGTGTGTGTGTGTGTGTGTGTGTGTGTGTGTGTGTGTGTGTGTGTGTGTGTGTGTGTGTGTGTGTGTGTGTGTGTGTGTGTGTGTGTAGAAGATGGCTAGCCTACGGGAGACAGTCTTCAGTAACACATTCTACTACAGACTGTAAGACACACAGACATATAGTTGTTACCAGTTAAGATACTGGCCACTGCATATCATACATTTATTTTTAAGATGTCAATGGGCATATTAAGGGCCACATTTATTCACTGTTGTTGAAAACCATATAAGAGTCACTGCAATTTTCTCGTAGTGTATTCTAGCTCTTTTTGTGAAAGGACAGGATGTATCTCTGTGCTATGGAGACATTCAGCCCTGGTCTTTTGTCAGTAGCAGGAGAGATGGGCTGCCCAGTTCAATAGAAATCATGATAGTGAGAGATGGATAAAAATAACCTTACTTGTTCCTGTCGATATATGAACAGAACAGTTTCATTAAAAAAGTCTCTCTCTCTGAGTAGGCATGACAGATGAGAAGGAGAGAAAGAGAGAGATGGTCACCTAGCTACAGCATCTATACTCTGTTCCCCCTCCTTCTGGTCACCTAGCTACAGAGCTACAGCATCCATACTCTGTTCCCCTCCTTCTGGTCACCTAGCTACAGAGCTACAGCATCCATACTCTGTTCCCCTCCTTCTGGTCACCTAGCTACAGAGCTACAGCATCTATACTCTGTTCCCCTCCTTCTGGTCACCTAGCTACAGATCTACAGCATCCATACTCTGTTCCCCTCCTTCTGGTCACCTAGCTACAGATCTACAGCATCCATACTCTGTTCCCCCTCCTTCTGGTCACCTAGCTACAGAGCTACAGCATCCATACTCTGTTCCCCCTCCTTCTGGTCACCTAGCTACAGCATCTATACTCTGTTCCCCTCCTTCTGGTCACCTAGCTACAGAGCTACAGCATCCATACTCTGTTCCCCTCCTTCTGGTCACCTAGCTACAGATCTACAGCATCCATACTCTGTTCCCCCTCCTTCTGGTCACCTAGCTACAGAGCTACAGTATCCATACTCTGTTTCCCTTCCTTCTGGTCACCTAGCTACAGAGCTACAGCATCCATACTCTGTTCCCCCTCCTTCTGGTCACCTAGCTACAGAGCTACAGCATCCATACTCTGTTCCCCTCCTTCTGGTCACCTAGCTACAGAGCTACAGCATCCATACTCTGTTCCCCTCCTTCTGGTCACCTAGCTACAGATCTACAGCATCCATACTCTGTTCCCCCTCCTTCTGGTCACCTAGCTACAGAGCTACAGCATCCATACTCTGTTCCCCCTCCTTCCGGTCACCTAGCTACAGATCTACAGCATCCATACTATGTTTCCCCTCCTTCTGGTCACCTAGCTACAGAGCTACAGCATCCATACTCTGTTCCCCCTCCTTCTGGTCACCTAGCTACAGATCTACAGCATCCATACTCTGTTCCCCTCCTTCTGGTCACCTAGCTACAGAGCTACAGCATCCATACTCTGTTCCCCCTCCTTCTGGTCACCTAGCTACAGAGCTACAGCATCCATACTCTGTTCCCCCTCCTTCTGGTCACCTAGCTACAGCATCCATACTCTGTTCCCCTCCTTCTGGTCACCTAGCTACAGATCTACAGCATCCATACTCTGTTCCCCTCCTTCTGGTCACCTAGCTACAGAGCTACAGTATCCATACTCTGTTCCCCCTCCTTCTGGTCACCTAGCTACAGAGCTACAGCATCAATACTCTGTTCCCCCTCCTTCTGGTCACCTAGCTACAGATCTACAGCATCCATACTCTGTTCCCCTCCTTCTGGTCACCTAGCTACAGATCTACAGCATCCATACTCTGTTCCCCCTCCTTCTGGTCACCTAGCTACAGAGCTACAGCATCCATACTCTGTTCCCCCTCCTTCCGGTCACCTAGCTACAGATCTACAGCATCCATACTATGTTTCCCCTCCTTCTGGTCACCTAGCTACAGAGCTACAGCATCCATACTCTGTTCCCCCTCCTTCTGGTCACCTAGCTACAGATCTACAGCATCCATACTCTGTTCCCCTCCTTCTGGTCACCTAGCTACAGAGCTACAGCATCCATACTCTGTTCCCCCTCCTTCTGGTCACCTAGCTACAGAGCTACAGCATCCATACTCTGTTCCCCCTCCTTCTGGTCACCTAGCTACAGCATCCATACTCTGTTCCCCTCCTTCTGGTCACCTAGCTACAGAGCTACAGCATCCATACTCTGTTCCCCCTCCTTCCGGTCACCTAGCTACAGATCTACAGCATCCATACTATGTTTCCCCTCCTTCTGGTCACCTAGCTACAGAGCTACAGCATCCATACTCTGTTCCCCCTCCTTCTGGTCACCTAGCTACAGATCTACAGCATCCATACTCTGTTCCCCTCCTTCTGGTCACCTAGCTACAGAGCTACAGCATCCATACTCTGTTCCCCCTCCTTCTGGTCACCTAGCTACAGAGCTACAGCATCCATACTCTGTTCCCCCTCCTTCTGGTCACCTAGCTACAGCATCCATACTCTGTTCCCCTCCTTCTGGTCACCTAGCTACAGATCTACAGCATCCATACTCTGTTCCCCTCCTTCTGGTCACCTAGCTACAGAGCTACAGTATCCATACTCTGTTCCCCCTCCTTCTGGTCACCTAGCTACAGAGCTACAGCATCAATACTCTGTTCCCCCTCCTTCTGGTCACCTAGCTACAGATCTACAGCATCCATACTATGTTTCCCCTCCTTCTGGTCACCTAGCTACAGAGCTACAGCATCCATACTCTGTTCCCCCTCCTTCTGGTCACCTAGCTACAGCATCCATACTCTGTTCCCCTCCTTCTGGTCACCTAGCTACAGAGCTACAGCATCCATACTCTGTTCCCCCTCCTTCCGGTCACCTAGCTACAGATCTACAGCATCCATACTATGTTTCCCCTCCTTCTGGTCACCTAGCTACAGAGCTACAGCATCCATACTCTGTTCCCCCTCCTTCTGGTCACCTAGCTACAGATCTACAGCATCCATACTCTGTTCCCCTCCTTCTGGTCACCTAGCTACAGAGCTACAGCATCCATACTCTGTTCCCCCTCCTTCTGGTCACCTAGCTACAGAGCTACAGCATCCATACTCTGTTCCCCCTCCTTCTGGTCACCTAGCTACAGCATCCATACTCTGTTCCCCTCCTTCTGGTCACCTAGCTACAGATCTACAGCATCCATACTCTGTTCCCCTCCTTCTGGTCACCTAGCTACAGAGCTACAGTATCCATACTCTGTTCCCCCTCCTTCTGGTCACCTAGCTACAGAGCTACAGCATCAATACTCTGTTCCCCCTCCTTCTGGTCACCTAGCTACAGATCTACAGCATCCATACTCTGTTCCCCTCCTTCTGGTCACCTAGCTACAGATCTACAGCATCCATACTCTGTTCCCCCTCCTTCTGGTCACCTAGCTACAGAGCTACAGCATCCATACTCTGTTCCCCCTCCTTCTGGTCACCTAGCTACAGATCTACAGCATCCATACTCTGTTCCCCTCCTTCTGGTCACCTAGCTACAGAGCTACAGTATCCATACTCTGTTCCCCCTCCTTCTGGTCACCTAGCTACAGAGCTACAGCATCAATACTCTGTTCCCCCTCCTTCTGGTCACCTAGCTACAGATCTACAGCATCCATACTCTGTTCCCCTCCTTCTGGTCACCTAGCTACAGAGCTACAGTATCCATACTCTGTTCCCCCTCCTTCTGGTCACCTAGCTACAGAGCTACAGCATCCATACTCTGTTCCCCCTCCTTCTGGTCACCTAGCTACAGAGCTACAGCATCCATAATCTGTTCCCCCTCCTTCTGGTCACCTAGCTACAGAGCTACAGCATCTATACTCTGTTCCCCCTCCTTCTGGTCACCTAGCTACAGATCTACAGCATCCATACTCTGTTTCCCCTCCTTCTGGTCACCTAGCTACAGATCTACAGCATCCATACTATGTTTCCCCTCCTTCTGGTCACCTAGCTACAGATCTACAGCATCCATACTCTGTTTCCCCTCCTTCTGGTCACCTAGCTACAGATCTACAGCATCCATACTCTGTTTCCCCTCCTTCTGGTCACCTAGCTACAGAGCTACAGCATCCATACTCTGTTTCCCCTCCTTCTGGTCACCTAGCTACAGAGCTACAGTATCCATACTCTGTTTCCCCTCCTTCTGGTCACCTAGCTACAGATCTACAGTATCCATATTCTGTTCCCCCTCCTTCTGGTCACCTAGCTACAGAGCTACAGCATCCATACTCTGTTTCCCCTCCTTCTGGTCACCTAGCTACAGAGCTACAGCATCCATACTCTGTTTCCCCTCCTTCTGGTCACCTAGCTACAGAGCTACAGCATCCATACTCTGTTTCCCCTCCTTCTGGTCACCTAGCTACAGATCTACAGCATCCATACTCTGTTTCCCCTCCTTCTGGTCACCTAGCTACAGATCTACAGCATCCCCATACTCTGTTTCCCCTCCTTCTGGTCACCTAGCTACAGAGCTACAGCATCCATACTCTGTTTCCCCTCCTTCTGGTCACCTAGCTACAGATCTACAGCATCCATACTCTGTTCCCCCTCCTTCTGGTCACCTAGCTACAGAGCTACAGCATCCATACTCTGTTTCCCCTCCTTCTGGTCACCTAGCTACATATCTACAGCATCCATACTCTGTTCCCCCTCCTTCTGGTCACCTAGCTACAGATCTACAGCATCCATACTCTGTTCCCCCTCCTTCTGGTCACCTAGCTACAGATCTACAGCATCCATACTCTGTTTCCCCTCCTTCTGGTCATCTAGCTACAGACCTACAGCATCCATACTCTGTTCCCCCTCCTTCTGGTCATCTAGCTACAGCATCCTGACAAGTTTTGTTGAAACACTCTAGGCAGTAACACATATGACACGCTGCCAGGCAACACACACACACACACACACATACAGCAGCGCCATAACTAAAGGATCCTGAAAAACACCGGTTGTTGGCTGGTCCTTCTTTAAACTCAGACAAAAGCTTGTAGACTTCTGCTGCTACTGATGATGTAGGAGCAGCCTATAAATAGCATGTTATTCTTAACCCTGCCATCTTGGCCTAATTTTACATGTCCCAGGAGCTTCCTTCCTGATCCTGAGAATAGTGTGATGATTGAGTGGTGAAGTGTTGGATGACTGACTGACACCCTATCTTGTATGTAGTGCACTACTTTTGACCAGAGCTCTATGGTTCTAGTCAAAAGTACTCTGGTTAAAATCAGTGCACTATGTAGGGAATATGGTGCCATTTAGGATGTACCCAGTGAGTGTGGCAATGTCTAGCTGGCTTACTGGGTGGGTGGCTGTGTGGCTGTGTGGTTGAAGGGCTGGCTGGGTGGCTATATGGCTGTGTGGCTGGGTGGCTGAAGGGCTGTGTGGCTGAAGGGCTGTGTGGCTGAAGGGCTGGGTGGCTGAAGGGCTGGGTGGCTGAAGAGCTGGGTGGTTGAAGGGCTGTGTGGCTGGGTGGCTGAAGGGCTGTGTGGCTGTGTGGCTGGGTGGCTGAAGGGCTGGGTGGCTGAAGAGCTGGGTGGCTGAAGGGCTGGGTGGCTGGGTGGCTGAAGGGCTGGGTGGTTGAAGGGCTGTGTGGCTGTGTGGCTGAAGGGCTGGGTGGCTGTGTGGCTGGGTGGCTGAAGGGCTGGGTGGCTGAAGGGCTGGGTGGCTGAAGGGCTGGGTGGCTGAAGGGCTGGGTGGCTGAAGGGCTGTGTGGCTTAAGGGCTGGGTGGCTGGAGGGCTGTGTGGCTGGGTGGCTGAAGGGCTGGAGGGCTGTGTGGCTGAAGGGCTGGGTGGCTGAAGGGCTGGGTGGCTGAAGGGCTGGGTGGCTGAAGGGCTGGGTGGACCCTTTGGCAAGTACCAGGCATAGCATGGTGAGTTAGTGATAGCCACGGCAGGCAGAGAGAGGGGTAAACTAGGACATCCATCCATAGGACTCCTCTGATAATACTCCGGGGCACTTTGGTTCCTTCCTCTCTCTCTCACTCTGCCTTCCTCCCTGCCTCCCTCCCTCCCTCCCTCCCTCCCTCCCTCCCTCCCTCCCTCCCTCCCTCCCTCCCTCCCTCCTTCCCTGCCTCTCTCCCTGCCTTCCTGCCTCTCTCCCTGCCTTACTACCTCTCTCCCTGCCTCCCTGCTAACTGGCTTGTTACATAATAGATAACAATGGAGGGAGGGAAGGGAGGGAGGCAGAGAGGGAGGCAGGGAGGAGGCAGGGAGGGAGGCAGGGAGGCAGGAAGGCAGGGAGAATGTTGAATGTTTCTATGTCTCTGAAAAATGTAATTCCCCAAACTTGTCTTCAGTGAGACCCAAGGGACCTGAGCAGTGCCTGGGTATTTTTTGCAAATATTTCAAACGAACTTGTGCTGTTTAATTATGAAACACATGTCCACTCTTCTAGATCAGTTCGTACTTATGGTGGAATGGAAAACAATCATTTGTTGTCAGATTTAGGTTACAACCAGCTATTTCAGGTCACTACAAGTATGTACAAAATAAAGTTATTTTACAACCAATATACAATCTGACCATAACGTCACAAACGTCATAATGACAACCAGTATACAACCTGGCCATAACGTCTTAATGACAACCAGTATACAACATGACCATAACGTCTTAATGACAACCAGTATACAACCTGGCCATAACGTCTTAATGACAACCAGTATACAACATGACCATAACGTCTTAATGACAACCAGTATACAACATGACCATAACGTCTTAATGACAACCAGTATACAACCTGGCCATAACGTCACAAACAACGTTATAATGATTTTTTTGATTCTACAAATCATTGATCTCTACTCAACCATTGTTCATTTGGAAATGATTACTTGCCAAAGGGTCTTCCTGATCCTATCATATTTGATATCAATCACTATGTTGTTCTTCCATGAAGACTATGAGAGTAGTGTAGTCTATCTTTTACTGGACAGAATCACCAGCTGCATGTGACACACACACACCCGCCCTCCATTGAGCAAATCTGACCATAATTCTATCCTCCTGATTCATGCTTACAAGCAAATATTAAAGCAGGAAGTACCAGTGATGCGCTCAATACGGAAGTGGTCAGATGACGCGGCTGCTACACTACAGGACTGTTTTGCTAGCACAGACTGGAATATGTTACGGGATTCATCCAATTGCATTCAGGAGTATACCACCTCAGTGGTCGGCTTCATCAATAAGTGCATCAATGACGTCATCCCCACAGTGACCGTACGTACATATCCCAACCAGAAGCCATGGATTACAGGCAACATCCGCATTGAGCTAAAGGCTAGAGCTGCCGCTTTCAAGGACCGGGACACTAATCCGGATGCTTATAAGAAATCCCGCTATGCCCTCAGACGAACCATCAAACAAGCAAAGCATCAATACAGGATTAAGATTGAATCCTACTACACCGGCTCTGATATTCGTCGGATGTGGCAGGGCTTGAAAACTATTACGGACTACAAAGGGAAATCTAGACACGAGCTGCCCAGTGACGTGAGCCTACCAGACGAGCTAAATGCCTTTTATGCTCGCTTCGAGGCAAGCAACACTGAAGCATGCACGAGAGCCCCGGCTGTTCTGGATGACTGTGTGATAACGTTCTCGGTAGCCGATGTGAGGGGCCAGATGGATTACCAGGACGCGTACTCAAAGCATGCACGGACCAACTGGCAAGTGTCTTCACCAACATTTTCAACCTACTGAGTCTATAATAACGGTTTCAAGCAGACCACCATAGTCCTTGTGCCTACCAAGGAAGCGAAGGTAACCTGCCTAAATTATTACCGCCCTGTAGCACTGGCGTCGGTAGCCAGGAAGTGCTTTGAAAGGCTGGTCATGGCTCACATCAACAGCATCCTCCTGGATACCCTAAACCCACTCCAATTCGCATACCGCCCCAACAGATCCACTGCCCTTTCCCACCTGGACAAAAGGAACAGCTATGTGAGAATGCTATTCATTGACTACAGCTCAGCGTTCAACACCATAGTGCCCATGAAGCTCATCACTAAGCTAAAGAACCTGGGACTGAACACCTCCCACTGCAACTGGATCCTGGACTTCCTGACTGGCCGCCCCCAAGTGGTCAGGGTAGGTAACAACACGTCTGCCACACTGATCCTCTACACTGGGGCCCCTCAGGTGTGTGTACTTAATCCCCTCCTGTACTCCCTGTTCACCCACGACTCCAACACCATCATTAAGTTTGCTGACGACACAACAGTGGTAGGCCTGATCACCGACAACGATGAGGCAGCCTATAGGGAGGAGGTCAGAGAACTGGCAGTGTGGTGCCAGAATAACAACCTCTCCCTCAATGTGATCAAGACAAAGGAGCTGATCGTGGACTATAGGAAAAGGCGGGCCAAACAGGCCCCCATTAACATCAACGGGGCTGTAGTGGAGCGGGTCGAGAGTTTCAAGTTCCTTGGTGTCCACATCACCAACAAACTATAATTTTCAAAACACACCAAGACAGTCGTGAAGAGGGCACGACAAAACCTTTCCTCCCCAGGAGACTGAAAAGATTTGGCATGGGTCCCCAGAACCTCAAAAGGTTATACAGAAGCACCATCGAGAGCACTGGCTGCATCACCGCCTGGTATGGCAACCGCTCATTGGCTCATTCCCCCCTCCCCTGTAACTATTCCCCAGGTCGTTGCTGTGAATGGGAATGTGTTCTCAGTCAATTTACCTGGTAGAATATGGATTAAAATTAGTTTTTTTTAAAGCTGTTAAAGTCTAACATTATATTCCTGTGTGTGTGTGTGTGTGTGTGTGTGTGTGTGTGTGTGTGTGTGTGTGTGTGTGTGTGTGTGTGTGTGTGTGTGTGTGTAGGATCACAACCACAGCAGCCTGTATGATGGATCTGAGGCGGTATCCTCTGGATGAACAGAACTGCACACTGGAGATCGAGAGCTGTGAGTACCACCTTCACCCCTGGTTGCAGAACACTCCCCTTCCGTGGAGACGTCACACCCGGACCAATCTATATAGAACCCTTCTATCATAGAAATAGAATTAGTAGGAGATTCATTTCTTTGACCTTTTGTAAGCATTAGACAACTCGTTGTCATGCCAAACATGTATGCCGAACAGGAAATTAACATGGGACATACTCAAATATACAGTATAATGTATACATAATGCAGCACAGAGAGAGAGAGAGAGAGAGAGAGAGAGACATTCTCATTTCATTAAAACCTCACCACCCCCCTTAAAAAACACCAAAATATATCCTGTACTGTATACATGTACCATACTCACCTTTCCCTCTACCACACGATACAAAACAACATCACACATCACAATAACCAAAACCTCGCCATTTCTACAACCGTATATCCAAAACATCTTCCCCATCTATACAGACAGCCCCCCCAACACACCATATCTCCTGAAACATCTCCACACTTTTTATCATTCTATAGAACTCAAATTCTACCCAAAGGTGCGCAGAGACCATCCCATTAAATAATAGTAAAGAGTCTGTTATCCCCCCACCTTTGACCCTGTTCCTCCTCGTTAGCCAAATAGCCAACTTTGTCTGAGCAAACAGAAAATTCAACAAAACACATTTGGCCTTTTCCTTATTTGAATACCTATACCCATTATAAAACATCCCAACAGTAAAAACCATCCCCAACCTCTCGCACAGACATTCCAACAGAGGCATTAATGGCATTAACCTGGTGCACACAGAATACACATGAATCACAGTTTCTCTCATAACACAGAAAGGACCCCCCTGCCCGACTCTCGGTTCAACCTGTGCCAACCAGCTGTTAGTGGCCAGGCTCCATGTAGAACCCTCCACTGGAGGTCCCCTGACCTCCATCTAAAACCCACCATACTCTCCGCCCCACATATCCCCTGCCACTGATGTGCCTTCACTCCTGTTAGGCTCCTAATGTTCCTCACCTTAACACAGAGGTTGTAGAGGGCTTTACCTCTCACATCCTCAAACTCCCCCAGACTCCTAATGTTCCTCACCTTAATGCAGAGGTTGTAGAGGGCTTTAACTCCCACATCCTCAAACTCCCCCAGGCTCCTAATGTTCCTCACCTTAATGCAGAGGTTGTAGAGGGCTTTACCTCCCACCACTTCAAACTCCCCCAGGCTCAGAGTGTTAAAATCTAACAAGTCCTCCAGACCCCCTTGCCAGTCCCCAGTCTCTGCCGTCAGCTGCAATGGCAGAAACATTGGTGGCCCCTCCCCCTTTGGCCGCTCAAACACCCCCCTTACCGGCTCAGACAGTGCCTCCTGGACCTCCTCCAGGAATCTCTCCAGCAGCCTAAGAGACAATATTCCTGTTTGTTGTGCCAGGACTTCCGGGGTTTTCCACCCCTCCTCTCCCAGCAGTCGCTGGTCACCCAGCCTTAGTAAACTCACTGCCATAAGTTGCCTCTGCAGGGTGGCCGATTGAACCGATCTCAAAGGGATGGCTGGGTTGTGGAAGATAGGCTCCTCCCACACCCACAGCCCAGGCTCCACACCCCCTTCTCATATGGGACTTAGCAGCTGCCAGGCCCTCAGCACTGCAGAGTAAAAATCAGAGCGACCTGCTGTACTCAGCCTCTACAGCTTCACGAGGAACAGCTGCCGGTCCAACCCTAATCCGCCAGCTCTCCTCAGCAGTGTGCATGCTGGTTCCCTCCAGCCAACATCAGTATAGTACAGCAGTCTCTGCACCGTCTTTAGTCGGAAAGCAGCCACCCTGCTCTCCAGTTCCACCAGGCCCTGTGCTCCTTCGTGGAGGGTCCAGCCAGTGATGGCCCGACCAGAAAAAGTCCACCAGCTTGCGTTGCAGGTCTGCGAGTGGGGGGGTTGAGGACAACCAGTTTATGCCACAGGGAAGATGCCACCAGGTTGTTTATTATCAGCACCCTCCCTCTATATGACACTTGGGACAGGAGCCAACTCCACCTGGCCAGTCTTGACACCACTGCCTGTAACAGCCCCTCCCAGTTCTTCCTGACCCACCTCTCTGAGCCCAGATACACCCCCAACATTTTAAGCCCTACACAACCCCACTGCAAGCCCCCTGGAAGCAGAGGAGGGGCCCTATCCCTCCATGCCCCACATAACAGAGCTTTGCTCTTGCCCCAGTTTACCTTAGCTGATGAAGCTCCCTCGTACACCTTCAGACTAGTCTCTGTGCCTGCATATCCTTACCATCCCTGACCATCTCAGAAACATCATCTGCACACGCTGACACGGCTATACCTGCTGACACGGCTATGCCTGTCAACACAACCATACCTGTCCAGCACACTCCCTGCAATCTCCTGCGTAACAGGCCCCAAAAAAGGTTCTATGGCTAATGTAGATAACTACCTCGATAGAGGGCATCCTTGTCTAAAGCCCCGTCTCACCCAGACTGGCCTACTGAGTGAGCCCCCCACCAAGCTTGACCATACATGACGCCCCAGCATACAACATCTTCACGCAGGTCAAAAACCTTTCCTCCAAACACAGACATCACATTAAACAGATAATCATGGTCCACGCTATTAAATGCCTTCTCTTGATCTAAAGAGACCAGTCCAAAGTTCACATTAGAACCTCTCGACAAGTCCAACATGTCCCTGATGAAGAACAAGTTGTCCATGAATGGGCGTCCCGGTACACAATATGTTTGGTCCTTATGTACAATCGAGTCCAGATGGTACTTCAGTCTGTTATAGAGGACCTTGAAAATGTATTGTAGTCCGCACAGAGCAATGCCACAGGCCTCCAGTTCTTAAGTTCACACAAGTCCCCTTTTTTGGGCAGGAGAGTCAGAGCCGCCCGATGGCAACTCATCGGCAACTCTCCTACCCCGACGCATTCACGCAACACACAAAATAAGTCTAGTCCAATTATCCCCCAGAATTCTTTATAAAACTCCACTGGGAGCCCATCGACTCCTGGTGCACGACTAGGGGACATCTGGGTTACGGCCTCTGCCAGTTCAATGGACAACAGAGGAATGTCAATTTCAGAGAACTTAGGGAGTTCTGCGAACAAGACCTGAGCACACATAGGATCACACAGTTCTGCCCTATACAACTCAGTATAAAACTCCACAGTTTGCTCCCGCATCTCCCCACCACAGAGGTCACCCGCCCATCAGACAGCCGTAGACAATGCATACACTTGGCTTCACCGCTCTGTCTTTCCAAACCAAATAAGAAGGAGCTGAGAGCATCCATCTCCTTGCGCATGGAGAACCTAGCTCTTACAAGTACTCTCTTTGCTTTAACCTGGAAAAAACTGCCCAGGTCCCTATGTAATTCAGCTAAATTAGCCTGGAGACCTACATTCCCTTGCCCCACCATCTCTACCTCCATCTCACTAATACTATGCTCTAGTTCCCCCAATACTCTCCTAGCCTCTGAGGATGAGAGAGCTGTATACTGTTGACAGAAAAGTCGAATTTGGACTTTCCCCACATCCCACCATTGACTCAGACTCATACTTCTCTCTTCGCTGCCCCCACCTTCCCCAAAAGGTCTGGAAACCTGAGCAAGAAGTGACATCTTGTAAGAGCTTTACATTGAACTTCCAATAGGATGCCTGCCGGAGTCCTGGTGAAATAGACAGCAGAGCCATGGTTATGTGGTGTTCCAAAAACACCACCGGGAGAATGGTAGTTTCCAACAGCCTATTGCTCTGATTCCTGGACACGTAAAAACTATCAAGTTGGGCTGCACTCACCCTAGCCCCAAAAACCTTCACCCATTATTACTGTCTTGTGTTGGGATGTTTAATTCTCCAAACATCCACTAGGTCAAACTGATTAATGATGTCCCTTAACACTCCCACTGACACTGAATGAGGATATTCCCCATTTCTGTCTTTCGTAAAATACATTGCACAGTTCCAGTCCCCGCCGACCACCAGCGTCTCCTCAGGCGCTACCTGTTAGAGTTCCTGTCTAAGACTCCCAAATAGAACCCCTCTCTCTCTCCCTGTGTTAGGTGCATACACATTTATAAAGACAAAACCCATGTTGGTAATTTCTGCTTTGACAACAAGCAGCCTATCCCTACACACCTCCTTCGAGGAGCAACGTTTGACAGACAGCCCCAGGCTCCCCTGCACTAACATTTGTCCCATGGCTCAACACACCTGCCCCTTTCCACCAGAGCCCCCAATCGACATCATTCACCACATCACTATGCTGTATCCTGCAGAAACAACACCTGTACTTTTTTTTTATTCACCCAACACACTCCTCTTCCCCTCATCTCTGGCGCCATTTATATTAAGCGAGCCTACCCAGAGTCTCCATAAGAAATGGGAGAAAAGCCAGCAAAGAAAGAGACCAATAGTAAAGCTCAAAAAGCCACAGTGCCAGAAAGAAAATACATCTAAATAGTGTCTGAAGGTAGACCCTTACTCACTGTTGTTATCCACTTCCTCAATCTAAACCGTTTCCTGGGTGAGAGGACACTAAGCCCCTAATTTTTCATAGCATGTTGTACTGATCTTACAAACTTTCTCAGATCAGAAAAAAAATCCTCAAGATGAACTTTTTTCCTCTTGGTCTCATTCAGGAACCTTGTCAGTTCCCTCAATGTGTACTTTGACCCCTCTGCTTGACTGGCTGTCAGCTCCGGACCCATTGAAGAGGAGTCTGAAAAAAACCCTCCTCATTATCCTCTTCCTCAGACTCACTTTCTTCCTCATCTCCATCTCCCATCCTGACCACCTGCCCTTCCTCCCCCCAGCACAAGGCAAAGGTTCCATGGTGCCTTTGCCCACCCCAGCCTCCACCCTCCTTTCTTCTCCCACGTTTTCCTTTTCCGCTTGACACCCTCCTCCTCCCCCTTGAGTCTCTTACACTTCCCCACTATACTCTCCTCATCCACTAGCATAACCTGACTAGACCCAGCCTCATCTACACCACCCTCCATAGTATGACTAGGCCCAGCCTCATCTACACCACCATCCATAACCTGACTAGGCCCAGCCTCATCTATACCACCATCCATAACCTGACTAGGCCCAGCCTCATCTACACCACCCTCCATAGTATGACTAGACCCAGCCTCATCTACACCACCATCCATAACCTGACTAGGCCCAGCCTCATCTACCCCACCATCCATAACCTGACTAGACCCAGCCTCATCTACACCACCATCCATAACCTGACTAGGCCCAGCCTCATCTACCCCACCCTCCATAATATGACTAGGATTTAAAGGGGCAAGTGATACATTTTTTACATGTATGGCAGCAGCCACTCAATGTTAGTGGTGGCTGTTTAACAATGTGATGGCCTTGAGATAGAAGCTGTTTTTCGGTCTCTCTGTCCCTGCTTTGATGCACCTGTACTGACCTCGCCTTCTGGATGATAGCGGGGTGAACAGGCAGTGGCTCGGGTGGTTGTCGTCCTTGATGATCTTTATGGCCTTCCTGTGACATCGGGTGGTGTAGGTGTCCTGGAGGGCAGGTAGTTTGCCCCTGGTGATGCTTTGTGCAGACCTCACTACCCTCTGGAGAGCCTTACGGTTGTGGGTGGAGCAGCTGCCATACCAGGCGGTGATACAGCCCGACAGGATGCTCTCGATTGTGCATCTGTAGAAGTCTGTGAGTGCTTTTGGTGACAAGCTGAATTTCTTCAGCCTCCTGAGGTTGAAGAGGTGCGGCTGCGCCTTCTTCCCGATGCTGTCTGTGTGGGTGGACCAATTCGGTTTGTCCGTGATGTGTACGCCGAGGCACTTAAAACTTTCTACCCTCTCCACTACTGTCCCGTCGATGTGGATAGGGGGGTGCTATCTCTGCTGTTTCCTGAAGTCCACGATCATCTCCTTTGTTTTGTTGACATTGAGTGTTAGGTTATTTTCCTGATACCACACTTCGAGGGCCCTCACCTCCTCCCTGTAGGCCATCTCGTTGTTGTTGGTAATCAAGCCTACCACTGTAGTGTCGTCTGCAAACTTGATGATTGAGTTGGAGGCGTGCGTGGCCACGCAGTCGTGGGTGAACAGGGAGTACAGGAGAGGGCTCAGAACGCACCCATGTGAGGCCGCAGTGTTGAGGATCAGCGGGGTGGAGATGTTGTTTCCTACCCTCACCACCTGGGGGCGGCCCGTCAGGAAGTCCAGTACCTAGTTGCACAGGGCGGGGTCGAGACCCAGGGTCTCAAGCTTAATGACGAGTTTGGAGGATACTATAGTGTTAAATGCTGAGCTGTAGTCGATGAACAGCAATCTCACATAGGTATTCCTCTTGTCCAGATGGGTTAGGGCCGTGTGCAGTGTGGTTGCGATTACGTCGTCTGTGGACCTATTGGGGCGGTAAGCAAATTGGAGTGGGTCAAGGGTGTCAGGTAGAGTGGAGGTGATATGGTCCTTGACTAGTCTCTCAAAGCACTTCATGATGACGGAAGTGAGTGCTACGGGGCGGTAGTCGTTTAGCTCAGTTACCTTAGCTTTCTTGGGAACAGGAACAATGGTGGCCCTCTTGAAGCATGTTGGAACAGCAGACTGGGATAAGGATTGATTGAATATGTCCGTAAACACACCAGCCAGGTGGTCTGCGCATGCTCTGAGGACGTGGCTGGGGATGCCATCTAGGCCGGTAGCCTTGCGAGGGTTAACACATTTAAATATTTTACTCACATCGGCTGCAGTGAAGGAGAGTCCACAGGTTTTGGTAGCGGGCCGTGTCAATGGCACTGTATTGTCCTCAAAGCAAGCAAAGAAGTTGTTTAGTCTGTCTGGGAGCAAGACATCCTGGTCCGCGACGGGGCTGGTTTTCTTCTTGTAATCCGTGATTGACTGTAGACCCTGCCACATACCTCTTGTGTCTGAGCCGTTGATTTGCCACTCTACTTTGTCTCTATACTGACACTTAGCTTGTTTGATTGCCTTGCGGAGGGAATAGCTACACTGTTTGTATTCGGTCATGTTTCCGGTCACCTTGCCCTGGTTAAAAGCAGTGGTTTGTGCTTTCAGATTCGCGCGAATGCAGACATCAATCCACGGTTTCTGGTTTGGAAATGTTTTAATAGTTGCTGTGGGTACGACATCGCCAATGCACTTGCCAATGCACCCTATGTCTATCTCTCTGTCTCTCTGTCTATCTCTCTGTC
Source organism: Oncorhynchus mykiss (assembly GCF_013265735.2). Lineage (NCBI taxonomy): Eukaryota > Metazoa > Chordata > Actinopteri > Salmoniformes > Salmonidae > Oncorhynchus > Oncorhynchus mykiss. The sequence goes on from NC_048578.1 coordinate 34,460,020, forward strand.
TCTCTCTCTCTGTTTCTCTCTCTGTCTCTCTATCTCTCTCTCTCTGTCTCTCTGTCTCTCTGTCTCTCTCTCTCTCTGTATCTCTCTCTGTCTCTGTCTCTCAATTCAATTCAATTCAAGGGGCTTTATTGGCATGGGAAACGTGTTAACATTGCCAAAGCAAGTGAGGTAGATAATATACAAAAGTGAAATAAACAATAAGAATTAACAGTAAACATTACACATACAGAAATTTCAAAACAATAAAGACATTACAAATGTCATATTATACATATATATACAGAGTTGTAACGATGTACAAATGGTTAAAGAACACAAGGGAAAATAAATAAGCATAAATATGGGTTGTATTTACAATGGTGTTTGTTCTTCACTGGTTGCCCTTTTCTTGTGGCAACAGGTCACAAATCTTGCCGCTGTGATGGCACACTGTGGAATTTCCCCCAGTAGATATTTATCAAAGTTTATCAAAATTGGATTTGTTGTCGAATTCTTTGTGGATCTGTGTAATCTGAGGGAAATATGTATCTCTAATATGGTCATATGTTGGACAGGAGGTTAGGAAGTGCAGCTCAGTTTCCACCTCATTTTGTGGGCAGTGTGCACATAGCCTGTCTTCTCTTGAGAGCCAGGTCTGTCTACGGCGGCATTTCTCAATAGCAAGGCTATGCTCACTAAATCTGTACATAGACAAAGCTTTCCTTAAGTTTGGGTCAGTCACAGTGGACAGGTATTCAGCCACTGTGTACTCTCTGTTTAGGGCCAAATAGCATTCTAGTTTGCTCTGTTTTTTTGTTAATTCTTTCCAATGTGTCAAGTAATTATCTTTTTGTTTTCTCATGAATTGTGCTGCTGTCCTGGGGCTCTGTGGGGTGTGTTTGTGTTTGTGAACAGAGCCCCAGGACCAGCTTGCTTAGGGGACTCTTCTCCAGGTTCATCTCTCTGTAGGTGATGGCTTTGTTATGGAAGGTTTGGGAATCGCTTCCTTTTAGGTGGTTGTAGAATTTAACAGCTCTTTTCTGGATTTTGAAAATTAGTGGGTATCGGCCTAATTCTGCTCTGCATGCATTATTTGGTGTTTTACGTTGTACACAGAGGATATTTTTGCAGAATTCTGTATGCAGAGTCTCAATTTGGTGTTTGTCCCATTTTGTGAAGTCTTGGTTGATGAGCGGACCCCAGACCTCACAACCGTGAAGGGCAATGGGCTCTATGACTGATTCAAGTATTTTTATCCAGATCCTAATTGGTATGTTGAATTTTATGTTCCTTTTGATGGCAAAGAATGCCCTTCTTGCCTTGTCTCTCAGATCGTTCACAGCTTTGTGGAAGTTACCTGTGGCGCTGATGTTTAGGCCAAGGTATGTATAGTTTTTTGTGTGCTCTAGGGCAACAGTGTCTACATGGAATTTGTATTTGTGGTCCTGGCGACTGGACCTTTTTTGGAACACCATTATTTTGGTCTTGCTGAGATTTACTGTCAGGGCCCAGGTCTGACAGAATCTGTGCAGAAGATCTAGGTGATGCTGTAGGCCCTCCTTGGTTGGTGACAGATCTAGGTGCTGCTGTAGGCCCTCCTTGGTTGGTGACCGAAGCACCAGATCATCAGCAAACATTTGACTTCAGATTCTAGCAGGGTGAGGCCGGGTGCTGCAGACTTTTCTAGTGCCCGCGCCAATTCTTTGATATATATGTTGAAGAGGGTGGGGCTTAAGCTGCATCCCTGTCTCAACCCACAACCTTGTGTGAAGAAATGTGTGTGTTTTTTGCCAATTTTAACCGCACACTTGTTGTTTGTGTACATGGATTTAATAATGTCGTATGTTTTATCCCCAACAACACTTTCCACCAATTTGTATAGCAGACCCTCATGCCAAATTGAGTCAAAGGCTTTTTTTAAATCAACAAAGCATGAGAAGACTTTGCCTTTGTTTTGGTTTGTTTGGTTGTCAATTAGGGTGTGCAGGGTGAATACATGGTCTGTTGTACGGTAATTTGGTAAAAAGCCAATTTGACATTTGCTCAGTACATTGTTTTCGTTGAGGAAATGTACGAGTCTGCTATTAATGATAATGCAGAGGATTTTCCCAAGGTTACTGTTGACGCATATTCCACGGTAGTTATTGGGGTCAAATTTGTCTCCACTTTTGTGGATTGGGGTGATCAGTCCTTGGTTCCAAATATTGGGGAAGATGCCAGAGCTAAGGATGATGTTAAAGAGTTTTAGTATAGCCAATTGGAATTTGTTGTCTGTATATTTGATCATTTCATTAAGGATACCATCAACACCACAGGCCTTTTAGGGTTGGAGGGTTTTTATTTTGTCATGTAACTCGTTCAAGGTAATTGGAGAATCCAGTGGGTTCTGGAAGTCTTTAATAGTTGATTCTAATATTTGTAATTGACCATGTATATGTTTTTGCTCTTTATTCTTTGTTATAGAGTCAAAAAGATTGGAGAAGTGGTTTACCCATACATCTCCATTTTGGATAGATACATCTTCGTGTTGTTGTTTGTTTAGTGTTTTCCAATTTTCCCAGAAGTGGTTAGAGTCTATGGATTCTTCAATTTCCTTGAGCTGATTTCTGACGTGCTGTTCCTTCTTTTTCCGTAGTGTATTTCTGTATTGTTTTAGTGATTCACCATAGTGAAGGCGTAGACTCAGGTTTTCCGGGTCTCTATGTTTTTGGTTGGACAGGTTTCTCAATTTCTTTCTTAGATTTTTGCATTCTTCATCAAACCATTTGTCATTGTTGTTCATTTTCTTCGGTTTTCTATTTGAGATTTTTAGATTTGATAGGGAAGCTGAGAGGTCAAATATACTGTTAAGATTTTCTACTGCCAAGTTTACACCTTCACTATTGCGTGAAACATTTTACCCAGGAAATTGTCTAGAAAGGATTGAATTTGTTGTTGCCTAATTGTTTTTTGGTAGGTTTCCAAACTGCATTCCTTCCATCTATAGCATTTCTTAATGTTGCTCAGTTCCATTGGCTTTGATGCCTCGTGATTGGGTATTGCTCTGTTCAAGTAGACTGTGATTTTGCTGTGGTCTGATAGGGGTGTCAGTGGGCTGACTGTGAACGCTCTGAAAGACTCTGGGTTGAGGTCAGTGATAAAGTAGTCTACAGCACTACTGCCAAGAGATGAGCTATAGGTGTCTCTCTCTCTCTCTGTCTCTATCTATCTCCCTGTCTCTCTCTGTGTGTATCTCTCTGTCTCTCTGTCTCTCTCTCTCTCTGTATCTCTCTCTCTGTCTCTGTATCGCTATCTCTCTGTCTCTGTCTCTGTCTCTGTCTCTCTCTCTGTCTCTGTCTCTCTGTCTCTCTCTCTCTCTCTCTGTATCTCTATCTCTCTGTCTCTCTCTCTGTGTATCTCTATGTCTCTCTCTCTCTCTCTCTCTTTATCTCTCTCTCTCTCTCTCTGTCTCTGTATCTCTATCTCCCTGTCTCTCTGTACCTCTATTTCCCTGTCTCTCTGTACCTCTATTTCCCTGTCTCTCTGTCTCTGTACCTCTATCTCCCTGTCTCTCTGTCTCTCTCTCTCTCTGTCTCTCTGTCTCTCTTTCTGTCACTCTGTTTCTCTTTCTCTCCACTATTTCTTTCTCCCTTTCCTGATCTCTCTCTCTCTCCTACACAGTCCTCTATTTCCTCATCTGTCTCTGTACCACTCTCCCTCTTTAAATCTCTCTCTCATCTCTTTTCTTTGCCCTGCTCTTCCACCCTCTTTTTTCTACCAGCCTTTGTATATATCTCTCTCTCGCATACTTTTTTCTCTCTCTTTCTCACACACACACAGCTCACACACACACGGCTTACACACACACAGGGCTTGAGTGTAGTTTTGATCAGCAGACAGTAACAGCCCAGTATCTGCTTTTCTAGTTCTGGTTTTAACATGTGAATCACTCTTTGCCAGAGCATGCTATTACATTCACACTAATGAGCCACAGAGAACTCTCACATCACTTGATAAACTTGATGCATTTTTTAACAGACATAACTCTCAGAACTACAGATCCCAGACATAACTCTCAGACCAACAGAACCCAGACTTAACTCTCAGAACTACAGATCCCAGACATAACTCTCAGAACTACAGAACCCAGACATAACTCTCAGAACTACAGAACCCAGACATAACTCTCAGAACTACAGAACCCAGACTTAACTCTCAGAACTATAGAACCCAGACATAACTCTCAGAACTACAGATCCCAGACATAACTCAGAACTACAGAACCCAGACTTAACTCTCAGAACTACAGATCCCAGACATAACTCAGAACTACAGAACCCAGACTTAACTCTCAGAACTAAAGATCCCATGGTAGATGTTGGGACTGCCTGGCAGGTTACAGATCCCATGGTAGGTGATAGTACTGTCTGGCTGTCTGGCTACAGATCCCATGGTAGATGGTAGTACTGTCTGGCTGGTTACAGATCCCATGGTAGATGGTAGTACTGTCTGGCTGGTTACAGATCCCATGGTAGATGATAGTACTGTCTGGCTGTCTGGCTGGTTACAGATCCCATGGTAGATGGTAGTACTGTCTGGCTGTCTGGCTGCTGATCCCATGGTAGGTGATAGTACTGTCTGGCTGGCTACAGATCTCATCATGGTAGATGATAGTACTGTCTGGCTGGTTACAGATCCCATCATGGTAGGTGATAGTACTGTCTGGCTGTCTGGCTGGTTACAGATCCCATGGTAGGTGATAGTACTGTCTGGCTGGTTACAGATCCCATGGTAGATGATACTACTGTCTGGCTGGCTGGCTGGTTACAGATCCCATGATAGGTGATAGTACTGTCTGGCTGGTTACAGATCCCATGGTAGGTGATAGTACTGTCTGGCTGTCTGGCTGGTTACAGATCCCATGGTAGGTGATAGTACTGTCTGGCTGGTTACAGATCCCATGGTAGGTGATAGTACTGTCTGGCTGGCTACAGATCTCATCATGGTAGGTGATAGTACTGTCTGGCTGGTTACAGATCCCATGGTAGGTGATAGTACTGTCTGGCTGGCTACAGATCTCATCATGGTAGATGATAGTACTGTCTGGCTGTCTGGCTGGTTACAGATCCCATGGTAGATGGTAGTACTGTCTGGCTGTCTGGATGCAGATCCCATGGTAGGTGATAGTACTGTCTGGCTGGCTACAGATCTCATCATGGTAGATGATAGTACTGTCTGGCTGGCTACAGATTGTGTAGTTATTGATGTATTCCTCTACTATCCCCTTTGAATACCTTATATACACATACAAAACACACACAACTCTAGATTTTACACAAACACATACACACAAATGCACATGCATTCTCTCTCTCTCTCTCTCTCTCTCTCTCTCTCTCTCTCTCTCTCAATCACTCTCTCTCAAACTCTCTATTTCAAACTCTCTCTCTCTCTCTCAAACTCTCTCTCTCTCCCTGGACTCACATAACATAACAACCACCTCCCTGGACGGACGGACAAGCCCAGTGATGTGATTGGTTGACAGACGTCTGTCCCAGAAGGAGCAGTGTTGAAGATAGAGAACAATGGGCCAGAACTAATAGATCTGATTCAAACTGAGTAACCAACCAGAATCTTCTCTCTCCCCCCCCCCCCCCCCGCCTCAGGCTCTATCTGCCCTTTTCTGACCAGCTACACACACATGCACATACACACACATCTACATACACACACACACAAGGCAAACACGCACACACACACAGTAGTGATGCGCGGGTCAGCTGTTTGGTCAACTGCACCCGCCCACAACCGGCCAGACTATATATGATAAAGTGAAAATCTGAGGCCCACACCCGACCCTAACCCACTGATATAGAACATCTGAGGCCCAAACCAGGCCCTAACCCACTGATATAGAACATCTGAGGCCCAAACCAGGCCCTAACCCACTGATATAGAACATCTGAGGCCCACACCCGACCCTAATCCACCGATATAGAACATCTGAGGCCCCACCCAACCCTAACCCACCGATATAGAACATCTGAGGCCCCACCTGACCCTAACCCACCGATATAGAACATCTGAGGCCCCACCTGACCCTAACCCACCGATATAGAACATCTGAGGCCCCACCCGACCCTAACCCACTGATATAGAACATCTGAGGCCCCACCTGACCCTAACCGACCGATATAGAACATCTGAGGCCCACACCCGACCCTAACCCACTGATATAGAACATCTGAGGCCCCACCCGACCCTAACCCACTGATATAGAACATCTGAGGCCCCACCCGACCCTAACCCACTGATATAGAACATCTGGGGCCCACCCGACCCTAACCCACTAATATAGAACATCTGAGGCCCACACCCGACCCTAACCCACTAATATAGAACATCTGAGGCCCCACCTGACCCTAACCCACCGATATAGAACATCTGAGGCCCCACCCGACCCTAACCCACTGATATAGAACATCTGAGGCCCACACCCGACCCTAACCCACTAATATAGAACATCTGAGGCCCCACCTGACCCTAACCCACCGATATAGAACATCTGAGGTCCCACCCGACCCTAACCCACTGATATAGAACATCTGAGGCCCACACCCGACCCTAACCCACTAATATAGAACATTTGAGGCCCACACCTGACCCTAACCCACTAATATAGAACATCTGAGGCCCACACCCGACCCTAACCCACCGATATAGAACATCTGAGGCCCCACCTGACCCTAACCCACCGATATAGAACATCTGAGGCCCCACCCGACCCTAACCCACTGATATAGAACATCTGAGGCCCCACCTGACCCTAACCGACCGATATAGAACATCTGAGGCCCACACCCGACCCTAACCCACTGATATAGAACATCTGAGGCCCCACCCGACCCTAACCCACTGATATAGAACATCTGAGGCCCCACCCGACCCTAACCCACTGATATAGAACATCTGGGGCCCACCCGACCCTAACCCACTAATATAGAACATCTGAGGCCCACACCCGACCCTAACCCACTAATATAGAACATCTGAGGCCCCACCTGACCCTAACCCACCGATATAGAACATCTGAGGCCCCACCCGACCCTAACCCACTGATATAGAACATCTGAGGCCCACACCCGACCCTAACCCACTAATATAGAACATCTGAGGCCCCCACCTGACCCTAACCCACCGATATAGAACATCTGAGGTCCCACCCGACCCTAACCCACTGATATAGAACATCTGAGGCCCACACCCGACCCTAACCCACTAATATAGAACATTTGAGGCCCACACCTGACCCTAACCCACTAATATAGAACATCTGAGGCCCACACCCGACCCTAACCCACTGATATAGAACATCTGAGGCCCACACCTGACCCTAACCCACTGATATAGAACATCTGCTGTTGGCTACAGTCAGAGACGGCGTAAATATATTTTGACAGGGGGTGCAGCATTTTTTTTGTTGCCTGGTTTAGATTTGTTTCTGCTTATAATTTCTGACATTTTGGTAGGCTATTTCTTAGTCAACTTACCTATAATTACACAGATGCAGCTTGTCATTGCATGTTGCCCTAGAGGACTAAATAAACCCCTGCTCACCAGAATAATGTCGATATAAATTGATAGAATGCTTCAATCTATTGACATCGGTAAAGGTTTCTCTGTCATCTCTGCTTCTTTCGGGGCTGAAAGACGTTTAGGGACCGGGGGGGAAATGCAATAACACATTTTTTTTTTTTTTAGATTGACATCAGTTTGACCCAATTGTAAGGAAATAGAAAGCTGGGAAAACAACCCAACATGTTGCTAATAAGATTTCACTTTGGCTTGGATGCATAATTATTTTATGTGGTTGAAATACTATCAGCTTTTAAAAATATATTACATAGGCAAGTCACTTTAGGACAAATTCTAATGATGGTCTATGGGATACTCCCAATCATGGCCAGATGTGATACAGCCTGGATTTGAACCAGGGACTGTAGTGGCACCTCTTACACTGAGATACAGTGGCTTAGACCACGGCGCCACTCGGGAGCTTTGATGATGCTGATAAAGAGGGACCATCCGTAGAGGTGCTATAACTGCAAATTCACATTCTCTCAAGATGCCGAAAGCAAGAAATCCTATTTCTCCACTCCTTGCCGTGTCAACATTTTGCATACATTTGGTGGATCATTTTACTGCAAGCATTAATTCTGCAGGAGTTAATAGTAAGGCTACAGTTGAAGTCGGAAGTTTACATACACCTTAGCCAAATACATTAACAATTTTAAACTACATTCTTCACAATTCCTGACATCAAATCAAAGTTTATTTGTCATGTATGCTGAATACAACATACCTTACAGTGAAATGCTTACTTAGAGGCTCTAACATATAGTGCAAAAAAGGTATTAGGTGAACAATAGGTAGGTAAAGAAATAAAAACAACAGTAAAAAGAGGCTACTTACAGACACCGGTTAGTCAGGCTGATTGAGGTAGTATGTAGATATGGTTAAAGTGACTATGTATATATGATGAACAGAGAGTAGCAGTAGCGTAAAAGAGGGGGTGGTGGGTGGTGGGCGGGACACAATGCAGATAGCCCTGTTAGCCAAAGTGCGGGAGCACTGGTTGGTCGGCCCAATTGAGGTAGTATGTACATGAATGTATAGTTAAAGTGACTATGCATATATGATAAACAGATTGTAGCAGCAATGTAAAAAGAGGTGTTGGGGGGACGACACACAATGCAAATAGTCCGGGTAGCCATTTGATTACCTGTTCAGGAGTCTTATGGCTCGGGGGTAAAAACTGTTGAGAAGCCTTTTTTTCCTAGACTTGGCACTCCGGTACCACTTGTCATGCAGTAGTAGAGAGAACAGTCTATGACTGGGGTGGCTGGGGTCTTTGACCATTTTTAGGGCCTTCTTCTGACACCGCCTGGTGTAGAGGTCCCGGATGGCAGGCAGCTTAGTCCCAGTGAGGTACTGGGCCGTAAGCAGTAGGCCACCCGTAAAACTGCTGCCATTTCTTCCGGCGCCATTTTGAATCATAGCATTTAATCCTGTCTAAATTCCCTGTCTTTACGTCAGTTAAGATCACCACTTCATTTTAAGAATGTGAAATGTCAGAATAATAGTAGAGAGAATGATTTATTTCAGCTTTTATTTCTTTCATCACATTCCCAGTGGGTCAGAAGGTTACATACACTCGATTCGTGTCTGGTAGATTTGCCTTTAAATTGGTTCATTTTGGGTCAAACGCTTCATGTAGCCTTCCACAAGCTTCCCACAATAAGTTGGGTGAATTTTGACCCATTCCTCCTGACAAAGCGGTGTAACTGAGTCAGGTTTGTAGACCTCCTTGCTCGCACACGCTTTATCAGTCCTGCCCACAAATGTTCTAATGGATTGAGGTCATGGCTTTGTGATGGCCACCGCAATACCTTGACTTTGTTGTCCTTAAGCCATTTTGCCACAAATTTGGAAGTATGCTTGGGGTCATTGTCCATTTGGAAGACACATTTGTGACCAAGCTTTAACTTCCTGACTGATGCCTTCTATATTGAAGATGTTGCTTCAATATATCCACATAATTTTCCAACCTCATGATGCCATCTATATTGTGAAGTGCACCATTCCCTCCTGCAGCGAAGCACCCACACAACATGATGCTGCCACCCCCGGGCTTCACAGTTGGGATGGTGTTATTCGGCTTTCAAGCCTCCCCCTTTTGCCTCCAAACATAACAATGATCATTATAGCCAAACAGTTCTATTTTCGTTTCATCAGGCCAGAGGACATTTCTCCCAAAAGTACGATCTTTGTCCCCATGTGCAGTTGCAAACCGTAGTCTGGCTTTTTTTATGGCGGTTTTGGAGCAGTGGCTTCTTCCTTGCTGAGCGGCCTTTCAGATTATGTCGATATAGGACTCGTTTTACTATATAGGAGTCGTTTTAGGATATAGGAGTCGTTTTACTGTGGATATAGATACTTTTGTACCTGTTTCATCCAGCATCTTCACAAGGTCCTTTGCTGTTGTTCTGGGATTGATTTGCACTTTTTGCACCAAAGTACGTTCATCTCTAGGAGACAGAACGCGTCTCCTTCCTGAGCGGTATGACGGCTGCGTGGTCCCATGGGGTTTATAGTTGTGTACTATTGTCTGTACAGATTAACGTGGTACCTTCAGGCATTTGGATATTGCTCCCAAGGATGATCCAGACTTATGGAGGTCTACACATTTTTTTCTGAGGTCTTGGCTGATTTCTTTTGATTTTCCCATGATGTCAAGCAAAGAGGCAGTGAATTTGAAGGTAGGCCTTGAAATACATCCACAGGTACACCTCCAATTGACTCAAATGATGAGTCATGACATCGTTTTCTGGAATTTTCCAAGCTGTTTAAAGGCACAGTCAACTTAGTGTATGTAAACTTCTGACCCACTGGAATTGTGATACAGTGAATTATAAGTGAAATAATCCGTCTGTAAACAATTGTTGGAAAAATGACTTGTGTCATGCACAAAGTAGATGTCCTAACCAACTTGCCAAAACTCAAGTTTGTTAACAAGACATTTGTGGAGTGGTTGAAAAACGAGTTTTAATGACTCCAACCTAAGTGTATGTAAACTTTTGACTAAACTGTATGTCACTCCAGTGTAAATTGCTAAATTGTAATTACTTCGCCACTATTGCCCTATTTATTGTCTTACCTCCTTACTTCATTTTCACACACTGTATACAGATTTTTCTATTGTGTTATTAACTGTATGTTTGTTTATGTCTAACTCTGTGTTTTTTTGGTTGCACTCCTTTGCTTTATCTTGGCCAGGTCACAGTTGTAAATGAGAACTTGTTCTCAACTGACCTACCTGGTTAAATAAAGGTGAAAAAAACACTTTGAGCTGTTCTTGACATAATATGGTCTTGGTCTTTTACCAAATAGGGCCATCTTCTGTATACTCCCTCTACCTTGTCACAACACATTTGATTGGCTCAAATGCATTAATAAGGAAAGACATTCTACAAATGTACTTTTAAGGAGGCACACCTGTTAATTGAAATGCATTCCAGGTGATTATCTCATGAAGCTGGTTGAGAGAATGCCAAGAGTGTTCAAAGCTGTCATCACGGCAAAGGGTGGCTACTTTGAAGGATCTCAAATATAAAATATATTTTGATTTGTTTAACACTTTTTGATTTCTACATGATTCCGTATGTGTTATTTCATAGTTTTGAAGTTTTCACTATTATTCTGCAATGTAGAAAATATAAAAAATAAATAAAAATCCTTGAATGAGTTCTAAAACTTTTGACCGGTAGTGTAGCTGCTATCATGCAATTTTACTACTTCACCAAATCTTTCTCAAACATGACTTTTCTTGCCCTCCCTTCTCTTTATCTTCAACTCTCCATTTCACAGCTTTTCTCTTAAATCAATTAAGCTCTGACATTGTCTTTTTTGTTTCCGTGGTTCAACGTTCAATTTTTCTGCCCGATCCCAGAAGCATTTGAGGATTAGGATGGAGGCTCATACAGTTCGGACCTAAGTCTTACTCATAGGTACTAAATTGCAGAAGAATTATACATTTATGGATTTTTTAAAGGTATTACGTTCTCTTTATTTCAACCCGCCTGCCACCCACCCGCCCTTCATCCACACAATATTTCATAACCCTAAACCCAGCATACACATCGACAAATGCACACGCACACACACATGGCCGACGAGCCGTCCTCCCCTCCCCAGCCTCATAGTCTCTTGGCTGGCCCTGTCCACACTCTGTTGATCGGAAGTCAACAACACATTAGAACCCGCAGCGTGGTGGATGCGGATAGGCTAATTGGGGTGATACTGAGCTGTTCCATTAGTTCTGTGGATAAGCCGGAGAGACAGTTCCTACTGCATAGTACTAGTGGACTGTAGTTGGTGCTGCATGCTTTTACACACGGATTAGCTACAGTACTATGTTTTTGGCTTGGGCTAGGTTGTAGTTTGATACTGGTAGTTTTTCTATTCTGTACCATCTGAGCCTTAACTGTCAGTGTAGGCATTACAAGTCTCAATGATAGACACGCCAAAGACACGCCAAAGACAAGGACGAGCTACTTTGGATATATATTATCTATAGTATCTGGTTCTTCATCCATCCGTCTCATATAGCATCAGATAACTCAATGACTGACTGGCCACACCATTACAATAACCAGCTATAGTGTTATTAATCCAATCGCCACTCCTATCTATCCATCTATCCTGTGTCAGAGCGAGGCAGAGGGAGGAATTATGTCTTCATTTTTCAGAAAATCAAAGGCTGAGAGTTTAATTATTCATTGCGTCTAAATAGGTCACTGCCTCTTATTATGAGTGGCAAGCAGAGGAAGTGGTACACAGAGAAGGAGAGTGGGAGAGAGAGGGGTTAAGCAGAGGAAGTGGTACACAGAGAAGGAGAGTGGGAGAGAGAGAGGGGTTAAACAGAGAGAGAGAGAGAGAGAGAGAGAGAGAGAGAGGTTAAACAGAGAGAGAGAGAGCGAGAGAGAGATGGGTTAAACAGAGAGAGAGAGCGAGAGAGAGAGGGGTTAAACAGAGAGAGAGAGCGAGAGAGAGAGGGGTTAAACAGAGAGAGCGAGAGAGAGAGGGGTTAAACAGAGAGAGAGAGGAGGGGGGGAGGTTAAACAGAGAAAGAGACAGAGAGAGAGAGAAGAGGGGTTGAGAAAGAGGGTGAGAGATATGGAGAGAGGGGGGGGGTTGAGAGAGAGCGAGAGAGATATGGAGAGAGAGAGACATAGAAAGAGAGGGAGAGATATGGAGGGAGACAAAGCGAGAGGGGAAATGCCTGCACCGCCTGCATGCTGCCTGTGTTATGATGCCCTATATGACAAAGGGTGAGGATAACAGAACAGAAGGGATAACACAACAGAAGAGTTATCAGAATAGAAGGGTTATCACAACAGAAGAGTTATCACAACAGAAGAGTTATCACAACAGAAGTTATCACAACAGAAGAGTTATCACAACAGAAGAGTTATCACAACAGAAGGGTTATCACAACAGAAGGGTTATCACAACAGAAGGGTTATCACAATAGAAGAGTTATCAGAATAGAATAGTTATCACAATGGAAGAGTTATCACAACAGAAGAGTTATCAGAATAGAAGGGTTATCACAATGGAAGAGTTATCACAATAGAAGGTGAACAGAGGATCTACCCAGTTAGCTGACAGTTTTTGGTCCCCTGAAAGTCCTCTGTAATCTCCATCTCTAATTGTATGTATTATTAAACCAACCATTATGTTCTCTAGTAGCATTTGACAAACCAGAATATAAATAATTTATGTAAATAGTAAGCATTACAGGACCAAGAATAGAACCTTTGAGGAAAACCAGATGTCATCTCAACATGAGCCTCGTGTCCCTGTCTTTTGACTTTGACCATAGCCATTTGAGCATTGCTGCCATGTTGGCCCACTAGGTTAGTTTGGCATGTATTCTAAGACTCTAGTACCTGTGTTTGACCCCTGCAGATGGCTACACCACTGATGACATTGAATTCTACTGGCGAGGGGGAGATGGAGCTGTGTCTGGGGTGGAGAGAATAGAGCTGCCTCAGTTCTCCATCGTGGACTACAAGCTGGTCTCCAAGAACGTGGTCTTCTCTACAGGTACACAGTGGCGGCCATTTTGATACAGTATACCTATGTGTATCTACGGTTATACTGTAGATTTTCAGGGGTTGATGCACTTATATTCTGTATATTACCTGTCTATGCTTTAGAGTTCTTATTCCTTCCACTTCAGGTCATTATTGTACACTACTATGTATTCTCAATGGTTTACCTGGTTAAATAAAGCAAAATGTAAAAAAAAATGTAAAAGTTCTGTCTGTTTTCCTCCATGCAGGTTCCTATCCCCGTCTGTCTCTGAGCTTCAAGCTGAAGAGGAACATCGGCTACTTTATCCTCCAGACCTACATGCCCTCTATCCTGATCACCATCCTGTCTTGGGTCTCCTTCTGGATCAACTATGATGCCTCCGCTGCCAGAGTGGCTCTGGGTAAGATTGCCCATCGATTCGATCAATAAAGCCATCGAGATTCATCCGTCAGTCAGTCAATCAATCAATAAAATTAAACTTATACAATATAGCCATGTTTACAAACATTGGTGTCATAGTGTTCGCATTGTTTTGAAATGTCATGTCAAATATGCGTTGTTGTTCATGGGGTGACATATAAAAGAAAGAAATGGAGCATTAATATTCTGCCCTAAACCAGATACGATAGTAATTACATATACTCCTTGCACCTTGATCGTATTGCTATCCAATGACAATTATATCAGTACCGTGAACGATTTGTGAAACCAGGGTTATTGGCCAGGATAAGGTCCTAATGAGTGCCTCAGCCAACTGACCTGTGTCAGGTGATTGTCAGGTGATTGTCAGGTGGAACTGGATCCTGTTTGTTGTTTTTCTGATGAGCTTTTCTCTTATGCTTGTTGATTGGCTGGCTGGTTGGTTGGCTGGCTGGTTGATTGGCTGGCTGGTTGGCTTGCTCTGTCTGTGTGTCTTTCTGATTTGTAAACAATGATGCCTAAATATTCACCTGACTGGTTTATCTATCCCCAATGTCCAGGTTTAAATAGCTGAATATATCCACGGTGTCCAGGTTTCATATAGCCCTGTCCTGAACATGAGCCCTGGTCTGAACATGAGCCCTGGTCTGAACATGAGCCCAGTCCTGAACATGAGCCCTGTCCTGAACATGAGCCCTGGTCTGAACATGAGCCCAGTCCTGAACATGAGCCCTGGTCTGAACATGAGCCCAGTCCTGAACATGAGCCCTGTCCTGAACATGAGCCCTGTCCTGAACATGAACCCTGTCCTGAACATGAGCCCTGTCCTGAACATGAGCCCAGTCCTGAACATGAGCCCTGTCCTGAACATGAGCCCTGTCCTGAACATGAGCCCAGTCCTGAACATGAGCCCTGTCCTGAACATGAGCCCTGTCCTGAACATGAGCCCTGTCCTGAACATGAGCCCTGTGTATTGTTAATTTAGCTCTAGATGGTATCAGAGGCCATGGGAAAAGCAGCATGGACAGGCGTAGTTAGCTGTGTGACTGCGTGGCCGATGGATGGCAGAGTCACGTATAATACTTATGAATCTGACCAAATGCAGTATCAAACACAATGGATAGATAATGCAGAAATCTAACGTATCAAACACAATGGATAGATAATGCAGAAATCTAACGCATCGAACACAATGGATAGATAATGCAGGAATCTAACGTATCGAACACAATGGATAGATAATGCAGAAATCTAACGTATCAAACACAATGGATAGATAATGCAGAAATCTAACATATCGAACACAATGGATAGATAATGCAGAAATCTAACGTATCAAACACAATGGGTATATTGGGTCTAATAACACTGATCAAACACAATGGGTGTATTGGGTTTAATAACACAGATGACTAATGTATCAAACACAATGGGTATATTGGGCCTAAAAACACAGGTAAATCCTGCTGTGACTAATCCCAGGGTTGCATCCCAAATGATACTGTTAAGGTTTTCTTCTATCTCCTCCTCTGACGAGGAGGTGTAGCAAGGATCGGACCAAAATGCAGCGTGGTTATTATTCATGGTTCTCTAATAAAGAAACTATACATGAATAGACTAACAAAACAAGAACTGTGCAAAACCAAAACAGCCCTATCTGGTGCAAACACAGAGACAGGAACAATCACCCACGAAACACTCAAAGAATATGGCTGCCTAAATATGGTTCCCAATCAGAGACAACGATAAACACCTGGCTCTGATTGAGAACCACTCCAGACAGCCATAGACTATACTAGATAACCCCACTATACCACAATCTCAAACCCTACAAAAACCCCAAGACAAAACACACCACATAATAAACCCATGTCACACCCTGGCCTGACCAAAATAATAAAGAAAACACAAAATACTAAGACCAGGGCGTGACAGATACCCTATTCCCTATATAGTGCACTACCCATAGGGATCTGGTAAAAAAAAGTAGTGCACTACTGCTTTGTAGGGAATAAGGTGTTAAAGGGGGTATCACACTGGGCTGCCTCTTATGTCTACAGACGCATATATTAAATATATATATGATGGCGACGGAGGAGATGTCTGTCATTTTACGGCCTCCTAACCAATTGTTCTATTGTGTGTGTTTTTTTGCGATATTTGTAACTTATTTCGTACATATTGTTTTTCTGCCACCATCTCTTATGACCGAAAATAACTTTGGGATATCAGGACAGCCATTACTCACCTCGTACTGGACAAAACATTTTCTTTAACGAGTCATGGATTTACTTCAGAAACCGGACAAGGCCCTTTCATTCGCATGAAGAAGAGACTGAGATATCGGGGTCGTAGGTCGGGGTGCCTTTGTAAGGATCCAACGACGAGTGAGTAATCACCCTCTACCATCAGTCCTATTAGTCAACGTGCAATCATTGGATAACAAAATGGATGAGCTCCTATCAAGACTATCCTACCAATGGGACATTAAAAACTGTGATATTTTATGTTTCACTGAGTCGTGGCTGAATGACTACATGGATAACATACAGCTGGCTGGGTTTTTGCTCCATCGGCAAGACAGTACAGCTGCCTCCAGTAAGACAAGATTGTGGTGGTCTGTGTCTATTTGTAAATAACAGCTGGTGCAAGAAAATCTAATATCAAGGAAGCCTCAAGGTTTTCCTCACCTGAGGTAGAGTATCTTATGATAAGCTGTAGACCACACTATTTACCAAGAGAGTTGAAATCTATATTTTTCATAGCTGTGTATTTACCAACACAGCCGATGCTGGCACTAAGACGACACTCAGCGAGCTGTTTAAGGCCATAAGCAAACAAGAAAATGCTCATCCAGAGGCGGCGCTCCTAGTGGCCGGGGACTTTAATGCAGGGAAACTTACATCCGTTTTGCCTAGTTTCTACCAGCATTTTAAATGTGCAACCAGAGGGAAAAAAACTCTAAACCAACTTTACTCCACACACATAGACACGTACAAAGCTCTCCCTCACCCTCCATTTTGCAAATCTGACCATAACTCTATCCTCCAGATTCCTGCTTACAAGCAAAACCTAAAGCAGGAAAAAACCAGTGACTCCTATGGTCCTATGAAGCAGATGCTAAGCTACAGGACTGTTTTGCTATCACAGACTGGAATAAATTTCAGGATTTTTCCGATGGCATTTAGGAGTACACCACATCATTCACTGACTTCGTCAATAAGTGCCTCAATGATGTCATACCTCAACCAGAAGCCATGGATTACAGGCAACATCCACACTGAGCTAAAGGGTAGAGCTGCCGCTTTCAATTAGCGGGACTCAAACCCAGAAGCTTATAACAAATCCCGCTATGCCCTCTGATGAACCATCAAACAGGCAAAGCGTCAATACAGGACTACGATTGAATCCTACTACACCGGCTCTGACGCTCGTTGGATGTGGCAGGGCTTGCAAACTATTACAGACTACAAAGGGAAGCACAGCCTCGAGCTGCTCAGTGACACGAGCCTACCAGACGAGCTAAATGCCTTCTATGCTCGCTTCGAGGCAAGCAATACTGAAGCATGCATGAGAGCATCAGCTGTTCCGGTCGACTGTGTGATCACGCTCTCTGTAGCCGATGTGATTAAGACCTTTAAACAGGTCAACATTCACAAGGCCACGGGGCAGAAGGATTACCAGGACGTGTACTGTACTCTGATCATGTGCTGACCAACAGGCAAGTGTCTTCACTGACATGTTCAACCTGTCCCTGACCAAGTATGTAATGCCAACATGTTTCAAGCAGACCACCATAGTCCCTGTACCCAAGGAAGCGAAGGTAACCTGCTTAAATGATTACCGCCAAGGAGCACTCACGTCTGTAGCCATGAAGTGCTTTGAAAGGCTGATCATGGCTCACATCAACAGCATCCTCCCGGATACACTAGACCCACTCCAATTCACATACCGCCCCAACAGATCCACAGATGATGCAATCTCTATTGCACTCCACACTGCCCTTTCCCACCTGGACAAAAGGAACACCTATGTGAGAATGCTATTCATTGACTACAGCTTATCATTCAACACGTACGGTATACTGCCCTTGGTCGGCGCATGTGACAAATAAAATTTGGATTTGATTTCATTTGATTCCTGAACCCTTTGGTTGGTCCCCTGGAATTTGGACAGAGACTCAACACTCACATACACACACACGCAAGCACACACATATGAACGCATACACACACACATACACTTACAGTACATGAATGAACACACACACACATACCCCCACACGTGTGCCCATACACAGCTAGGCGGAAGTGTCATGTAGATGTTGGGGAAGGAGGAACCATCTGTCTGTATGGGTTCATTAGGTTTGTAGAATGAGGAACCATCTGTCCATATCGGTTCATTAGGTCTGTAGAATGAGGAACCATCTGTATGGGTTCATTAGGTCTGTAGAATGAGGAACCATCTGTATGGGTTCATTAGGTCTGTAGAATGAGGAACCATCTGTCCATATCAGTTCATTAGGTCTGTAGAATGAGGAACCATCTGTATGGGTTCATTAGGTCTGTAGAATGAGGAACCATCTGTATGGGTTCATTAGGTCTGTAGAATGAGGAACCATCTGTATGGGTTCATTAGGTCTGTAGAATGAGGAACCATCTGTATGGGTTCATTAGGTCTGTAGAATGAGGAACCATCTGTATGGGTTCATTAGGTCTGTAGAATGAGGAACCATCTGTATGGGTTCATTAGGTCTGTAGAATGAGGAACCATCTGTATGGGTTCATTAGGTCTGTAGAATGAGGAACCATCTGTCCATATCAGTTCATTAGCTCTGTAGAATGAGGAACCATCTGTATGGGTTCATTAGGTCTGTAGAATGAGGAACGATCTGTCTGTATGGGTTCATTAGGTCTGTAGAATGAGGAACCATCTGCCAAACTACTACACTCTATGGACTTGTTTACTACTCATATCCCTGTTGGCTGTACCCGACCCTGTTTCCCGACCCTGTTTCCCGACCCTGTTTCCCGACCCTGTTTCCCGACCCTGTTTCCCGACCCCGTATCCCGACCCCGTTACCCGACCCTGTACCAGGAGGACACAGGATTATTCTGGTCCTTTATCACATACAGAATCAGATATAAACCAGCTGATCTCCTTTGAAAACACACACCTGACACCCATTTCACGTTTAGGGTTTTTGGATTCGATTGAAAGCACAATTGAAAAACAATAATGAAAAACTGTTTAGATTCTGGGCAGCAGATGAGGACAGTAAACGTTGAAAACACTAGTTTGATAATTAGTCTTCTTAATTGTTTGTTTACGACTAAATTCTCTTTCCAATGATCTCCAGTGTTTTTTGATAGCTATTATAAAAGCTGACTTGTTTATGACATTATGTTTGGTGAATGCTGTGACTGTAAAGGTAAAATGTGATCTCCAGGTATCACCACGGTGTTGACCATGACCACCATCAACACCCATCTGAGAGAGACGCTCCCTAAGATCCCCTACGTCAAGGCCATAGACATGTACCTGATGGGCTGCTTCGTGTTCGTCTTCCTGGCCCTGCTGGAGTACGCCTTCGTCAACTACATCTTCTTCGGACGGGGGCCCCAGAGGCAGAAGAGGGCCGCCGAGAAACTAGCCGTCGTCAACAACGAGAAACTCCGACCCGACCCCAATAAGGTAGGTGTCTCCGGATAGGAAGGGAGTAGGGACAGATGGTTCTAGAGAGGTTGTGTTGATGGTGTAATGTGGTGTCCGATGCAGTAGGAGAACACAGGCTATTCTTTCTCTCAAGGTTTATGTGATGCTTCTGTGATCAACTGTTGACTTGATGTCCTTTACTAGGGTTCTCTCTGCACTAGGACTCAACTACACCTCCATGTCCCATTGGTGTAGCCATGTGTATCTGTCAACCACAGTTCAATGAAAATATATCTTTATTAGTTAGACCAGGATTTGACAACATCTGACAGCAAGCTGCGATTTCTCCATGGTAACAGTGCTGATTTTGTATGCTTGCAGTGGATGGTGGGAAATGTAGTTCAGAGAGATGATGCTCTGTATGCCAGAATGAAACAGAGGGAAATTGACGCGTATGACACGATGTGGGATCCCATCTTTGTGGACGATGCCGCATTAGGACTAGGCGAGCAAAGAAATAAGGTACTGGAAGGTTTTGAAAGTCAAAACTTTAACAAATGTCATCAATCTGAATCAACCCGCCCGATCAGAGGAAAATGCTGTAGTATTTTTGTGCATTTCTTTTAATTTGATTCTATAGATTTTTAAAGGCAACTTTAATCATCACTTCCCACCATTGTGTTTTTTTCCCCTTCTCTTGATTTGCTCTTCATGCATTTTCCTGACAAACACGTCATTGTAGTGGTTGAATAAATTACAGCATAGTTTGAACCTGCGTTCCAAATGGCACCATATTCTCTATTTAGTGCACTACTTTTGACCAGGGCCAAAATAGGGAATAGGGTGCCATTTGGTACAGAGTCTACTTCTCAGTGAAGATATTATACACCTTTAATTGATGGGAAACCTATAAAATGGGGGGGGGGACAGGAAATGCTGGTTGTAATTACAAACTATTCCAAAGCTAATGTTGGTATGACAGAAAAATGAATATCTGAGGTAAATTGACAACTCTCCCAAATAACAAGTGAAGCAATTGAAAGGAAATGAGATGGTTAGTGGCATATTATCACTCAGCCTAACAGAGAAGAAAAAGACAAAATATTATTTCTCATTCTGATTTTTGCCAACTGAGTGGCCTTGGAACAGAGTATAAACAACAGATATCATTGATTTTTTTTCTTCAACTATTAAGTTGAAAATCTTTTTGATTTAGAGATGTTTTGTTTGATTCTGAAGTCAGGCTATGGATGAAGAAACTTACGATCCACTTCCTCAGTCCTCACAGCGTCTCTCCTAACCTAAACCTAACTTTGACCCCTGAACCTTCAACCTTAAGCTCTACTTCATCTTTGCAATATTTCCTTATTACTGTTTCTCTCAACCTTTTTATCCTCTCACATTTCTTCCTTTTGTTTACGTTGTTTGTTTACTTGGTTTGTCTTGTTCTGACTAGACAGAATGTTAACCACATGCTGGCTGAAATTATGAGATGACAATGAAGATAATTTCACCATGAGAATGATTTATATATATATTACACTACCGTTCAAAAGTTTGGGGTCACTTAGAAATGTCCTTGTTTTTGAAAGAAAATAACATTTTTTGTCTGTTAAAATAACATAAATTGATCAGATATACAGTGTAGACATTGTTAATGTTGTAAATGACTATTGTAGCTGGAAACAGCTGATTTTGAATGTAATATCTACATAGGCGTACAGAGGCCCATTATCAGCAACCATCACTCCTGTGATCCAATGGCACATTGTGTTAGCTAATCCAAAATGATAATTTTAAAAGGCTAATTGATCATTACCAGTCTCAACACCAGTCTCAACGTGAACAGTGAAGAGACGACTCAGGGATGCTGGCCTTCTAGGCAGAGTTCCTCTGTCCAGTCTCAACGTCAACAGTGAAGAGACGACTCCGGGATGCTGGCCTTCTAGGCAGAGTTCCTCTGTCCAGTCTCAACGTCAACAGTGAAGAGGCGACTCCGGGATGCTGGCCTTCTAGGCAGAGTTCCTCTGTCCAGTCTCAACGTCAACAGTGAAGAGGCGACTCCGGGATGCTGGCCTTCTAGGCAGAGTTCCTCTGTCCAGTCTCAACGTCAACAGTGAAGAGGCGACTCCGGGATGCTGGCCTTCTAGGCAGAGTTCCTCTGTCCAGTCTCAACGTCAACAGTGAAGAGGCGACTCCGGGATGCTGGCCTTCTAGGCAGAGTTCCTCTGTCCAGTCTGCGTTCTTTTGCCCATCTTAATCTTTTTTTTCATTGGCCAGTCTGAGATATGGCTTTTTCTTCACAACTCTGCCTAGAAGGCCAGCATCCCGGAGTCGCCTCTTCACTGTTGACGTTGAGACTGGTGTCTTGCGGGTACTATTTAATGAAGCTGCCAGTTGAGGACTTGCGACTCTCAAACTAGACACTCTAATGTACTTGCCCTCTTGCTCAGTTGTGCACCGGGGCCTCCCACTCCTCTTTCTATCCTGGTTAGAGCCAGTTTGCGCTGTTCTATGAAGGGAGTAGTACACAGCGTTGTACGATATCTTCAGTTTCTTGGCAATTTCTCTCATGGAATAGCCTTAATTTCTCAGAACAAGAATAGACTGACGAGTTTCAGTTTCTGGCCATTTTGAGCCTGTAATCGAACCCACCAATGCTTATGCTCCAGATACTCAACTAGTCTAAAGAAGGCCAGTTTATTGCTTCTTTAATCAGGACAACAGTTTTCAGCTGTGCTAACATAATTGAAAAAGGGTTTTCTAATTATCAATTTGCCTTTTAAAATGATAAACTTGGATTAGCTAACACAATGTGCCATTGGATCACAGGAGTGATGGTTGCTGATAATGGGCCTCTGTACGCCTATGTAGATATTCCATTAACAATCAGCCGTTTCCAGATACAATAGTCATTTACAACATTAACAGTGTCCACACTTGATTTCTGATCAATTTGATGTTATTTTAATGGACAAAAAAATGAGCTTTGCTTTAAAAACAAGGACATTTCTATGTGATCCCAAACTTTTAAATGGTAGTGTATATATATATATATATATAGTATATTTACAGGACTGCCAATTTAAAGTTATGTGTAATGACTAGCTATTGACTTATAGAAATGTAATATATTAGTACAACCACAGAACAGTATCTATTAGTACAACCACAGAACAGTATCTATTAGTACAACCACAGAACAGTATCTATTAGTACAATCACAGAACAGTATCTATTAGTACAACCACAGAACAGTATCTATTAGTACAACCACAGAACAGTATCTATTAGTACAACCACAGAACAGTATCTATTAGTACAACCACAGAACAGTATCTATTAGTACAACCACAGAACAGTATCTATTAGTACAACCACAGAACAGTATCTATTAGTACAACCACAGAACAGTATCTATTAGTACAACCACAGAACAGTATCTATTAGTACAAGCACAGAACAGTATCTATTAGTACAAGCACAGAACAGTATCTATTAGTACAATCACATAACAGTATCTATTAGTACAACCACAGAACAGTATCTATTAGTACAACCACAGAACAGTATCTATTAGTACAATCACATAACAGTATCTATTAGTACAACCACAGAACAGTATATATTAGTACAACTACAGAACAGTATCTATTAGTACAAGCACAGAACAGTGTCTATTAGTACAACCACAGAACAGTATATATTAGTACAACCACAGAACAGTATTTGATAAACCCCTCAATCATAAACTAAGAGAACAACTAAAAACACATTACTAATAAAATGCACACATAATTCATTTTAATTAACAGTAAAGATAGACACCTTCTAAGTATTTTAAGTAAGCATAGATGATTTAAGAATAAGATCTATGAACCTTGCCTCCATTCACTTCCTCTCACGGCCCCTCCTCTTCCTCCCCCTCCTCGTATCACAGATGACCGCCTCCCTGACTGATGACAACATCCTGTTTGGTTCCCTGGAGATGAAGAACGAGATGGGGGGTGTTCCTTCTGAGCTGTCCAGGTCCCTGGGCCCTGGGGGTCTGGGTGACCCCCGCAACACCATGCTGGCCTACGACAGCTCCACGCTGCAGTACCGTAGGGCCGCCATGGCCCGCCAGAACTACGGCGGCGGACCTCACAGCGCCCTGGAGCGCCACGCCACCCAGAAGAAGTCCCGCCTACGGAGACGGGCCTCGCAGCTCAAGGTCAACATCCCTGACCTGGCTGATGTGAACTCTATCGACAAGTGGTCCAGGATGATCTTCCCTACCGTGTTCTCCTTCTTTAACGTGATCTACTGGCTCTACTACGCTCACTAAGGAGAGAGAGAGAGAGAGAGAGAGAGAGAGAGAGAGAGAGAGAGAGAGAGAGAGAGAGAGAGAGAGAGAGAGAGAGAGAGAGAGAGAGAGAGAGAGAGAGAGAGAGAGAGAGAGAGAGAGAGAGAGAGAGAGAGAGAGAGAGAGAGAGAGAGAGAGAGAGAGAGAGAGAGAGAGAGAGAGAGAGAGAGAGAGAGAGAGAGAGAGAGAGAGAGAGAGAGAGAGAGAGAGAGAGAGAGAGAGAGAGAGAGAGAGAGAGAGAGAGAGAGAGAGAAACTTTTTTTTCTGATTCATTTTAAAGAAATTTGTGAAATAAAAGAAAATAATTTTGTAAGGAAGGAGCGCTACACCCAAACACTTCTTCTACACTCAGCTTCTATCTGCCATGACTTTTCTGATCTGGGAATAACCTCTAATGACTGACCGACACTTCAACAGAGGAGAGGAGAGATTTTAAAAAGACAGACAGACAAACATTGTGCCTGTTCCCGAAGAAATGTCAATATATCACTCTAATATTTGTCATTTTGTAGCTTAACTCTCTGTGGATCAAATATTTATGCTTGTGTTTACTTTAAGGATTTGTTTTGTTTTAGTGTGTGTGTTTCGTTCATAGCCGAGCTATCTGCATCCCATGAAAGCTTTTCTCAAGGATTTTAAATGGGGTTGATCTTTGATAGATTATTTTCCTATAGTTATTGTATATCAACAACATCCTTTTAAAAAGCATGCTTCTGTTTCATTTCTGCTGCATCTTCATCTTTAACGATGGAGCACAAAGCATTTTGGTTTTTAACTAGGTAAGGTTATTTCTTCTGTGTAGCAGGAAGTGTTGCAGGCACCATTCCTGCAGCACTCGTTTCACACCCATAGCTTAGGCTGAGCTTGGGCTTCACTTGGGGACCAACAACAACGGGCTACTGTAAGTGAAACTACCACAGCTGGTAGATAGGGAGCACTCTTCTCTATGGACATTCCAATGGGACTTCAGTGCGGCCATTTCTGTCCTGCCATTTTGTGGGTTCGTGACCTTTAACCTAGAGGTCATGACCCATCATCCATTCTGGCCATTGAAGTTCCCATGAAGGTTTCATATGTAAAGGTATAGTAAGATGGTGGATCTTGAAGCTCTGACCTGCCAAGTGTTTTTGACCTGACTTTGTAGTACTTCTCAGAATCTAGTAGTCCATCACATCAAACTGCCCTGGTTTAAAAGAGAGAGACAGTACTGTGTAACCCTTGCCTCTGCATTGCCAGTGTGGGCGGCATCAAGGGGAGAGAGGTTTGCTTTATTTATTTATTACCCAGGGGGTGCTTATTTACATTGCTGATGGACGTTAAGAGAGCTAAGCCCATCTTTCATTGCAATGAAAGTTGCTGCATAAATCTAGTTAATCCACAATCGTATCAATAGAGTTTATTGGTTCTAGAACTTTGACACGTTCCATTGTGATTAGGTTTTATGTTTTGATGAATTGTAGATATAAGGTTTTAAATATCATGTTGAAAAAGACAAGGTCCATTTTTATAAACTAAATATTCATGAAAAACCAGATGTATAAAAATGATGAATGAATTATATTATTTAAACGGGTCTGTTGTTATTTATTTTGTTGCAGTCTAACTAACTAACAGGTAAAATGTACCGTGGCCGGATATCACATCAAAAAGGCTTAAATTCATTACAGAAAAATAAGAATGTAATTTTTCCTGACCCTGTACTTTGAGTTTTTTCTTTGTTTATTTTTCTTATTTTTTTTTTCCATTTCTTTCTAGTGGACTTTTCAAAGCAGCTACCTGTCGGCGAGGAAACTAAAGCTCTACCACTACCTACCAACTACCAGACTCTAATAAAACATCCGTCTTTTTATGCACGGGTCAAAACCATTTTTTTTCTCTCCAGAAATGACTGTGACAGGACCCGAGATGAATCAACCACGTTGCCATGACGCATCAAGCATATTTTGTACAAAGTTCCTGTAAATTCCAATTGTAATATTTCATAATAATGACTAATGTAAATAACTTGTGTATTGATTGTCAGCCATTATGAAGATGTATCTAAATTAAATTAAAACGTAATTCAGCCTATAATGTATAGCACTTCATATACCCAATGCATGATGTGACTGGGAGAGACTGTACCCAATGGATGATGTGACTGGGAGAGACTGTGTCCAATGCATGATGTGACTGGGAGAGACTGTGTCCAATGCATGATGTGACTGGGAGAGACTGTGTCCAATGCATGATGTGACTGGGAGAGACTGTACCCAATGCATGATGTGACTGGGAGAGACTGTACCCAATGCATGATGTGACTGGGAGAGACTGTACCCAATGCATGATGTGACTGGGAGAGATTGTGTCCAATGCATGATGTGACTGGGAGAGACTGTACCCAATGCATGATGTGACTGGGAGAGACTGTACCCAATGCATGATGTGACTGGGAGAGACTGTACCCAATGCATGATGTGACTGGGAGAGACTGTGTCCAATGCATGATGTGACTGGGAGAGACTGTACCCAATGCATGATGTGACTGGGAGAGACTGTACCCAATGCATGATGTGACTGGGAGAGACTGTGTCCAATGCATGATGTGACTGGGAGAGACTGTGTCCAATGCATGATGTGACTGGGAGAGACTGTACCCAATGCATGATGTGACTGGGAGAGACTGTACCCAATGCATGATGTGACTGGGAGAGACTGTACCCAATGCATGATGTGACTGGGAGAGACTGTATCCAATGCATGATGTGACTGGGAGAGACTGTGTCCAATGCATGATGTGACTGGGAGAGACTGTATTAAAATACATGATGTGACTGGGAGAGACTGTATTAAAATACATGATGTGACTGGGAGAGACTGTGTCCAATGTATGATGTGACTGGGAGAGACTGTGTCCAATGCATGATGTGACTGGGAGAGACTGTGTGTACACAGAGGCTCTGAGAGGGAACAGGCAAACGAGCCACAGATGTAGGGTTGCAGATGTAATCTCTCTCTCTCTCTCTCTCTCTCTCTCTCTCTCTCTCTCTTTCTCTCTCTCTCTCTCTCTCTCTCTCTGTCTTCATAATGGGTTCAGAACACAGCAGTGCATCCATTTCTATGGTGAAGTAGTAGTGGGGTTGTATGGTGTGGCGCCAATCAGCCATCCCCAGCCATCCTGCCAGTCAGCCAATCAGCCATCCCCAGCCATCCTGCCAGTCAGCCAATCAGCCATCCCCAGGGATATCATCATATCTGTCCCTACTCCCTTCCTATCATGGAGATGAGAGAGAGACAGAGAGAGAGAGACAGAGAGAAAGAGACAGAGAGAGAGAGAGAGAATAAAACCTCACTCACAACAAGCCAAGAGTAGAGAATAGAGAGATCCCCCTGACTCAGCCTCACTCTCTCACACACTCACTGGATTCTTCCACACCCACCACCACTCAAAATGGATTCTTCCACACCCACCACCACTCAAAATTGATTATTCCACACCCACCACCACTCAAAATTGATTATTCCACACCCACCACCACTCAACATGGATTCTTCCACACCCACCACCACTCAAACCCGATTCTTCCACACCCACCACCACTCAAAATTGATTATTCCACACCCACCACCACTCAAAATGGATCAGTCCATTCCTTCTCCTCCCTACTTCTGATATGACAACTACTGTTGCGGAAACGGCTGCATTTAAATACTTAATGTTGGACAGTGCTGAATAGTTCATGTTTTAAAAAGTGAGTATGGTTATTATTTATGACTAGTGATCATCATGCCTGTTTACACTGCTGGGACAAATAGGAGGAGAAGGGTGTTTTAAAAAAAAACTTGTTCAGTCCCAGGCCTATTCATTTAGAGGGAGATTTAGACTCGTGTTAAGCACATGTAACATCATTCACTGTTTATGTACTTTTTTCTCTACACATATTCTGTACTTGAATTTAAGAATGAGAATAGTATGCCATTCACCTTCTATATATGTTGAAATGAAGGTTTGGAGGAGGTTTGTCTACATTCTGAACTTTACTCAATGTTACCACCTTTATGAGA
This sequence comes from Oncorhynchus mykiss, assembly GCF_013265735.2. Taxonomy (NCBI): domain Eukaryota; kingdom Metazoa; phylum Chordata; class Actinopteri; order Salmoniformes; family Salmonidae; genus Oncorhynchus; species Oncorhynchus mykiss. Next base: position 34,488,101 of record NC_048578.1, read on the forward strand.
CGATGAGACGACCAATAAGATCCAACGACCTGTCGGTTCCAAGTGGAACAACATCAACACCAAGTGGAACAACATCAACACCAAATGGAACAACTTTCTTCCCAATAGAAATAATACAATTTTCCATGCAGTGTAATTCACAAATTGATAAGAGCTACTGATAAGACCTAGGTAAATGAGTGAGATGTTTGGATAAGGGGATCGTAAATATGAATTGCAATTGCTTTATATTTATTTTACCTTAGGATCGCTGGAGACAAATGTGAAACGAGTCATTCTAGAAATCATAAATCAACTGGGTAGATTTGGTGCTATACTGTCCATTTGGGTTTTCAAATATCTTCCCTGCAAGTTACAAGGCATTTCATAATATTCACTGTTGAAAGGGGACATGTTGATATGCTTCAATTTGATGCCACATTTAATTATACAGCTGCAGTTGGAAGTTTACATACACTTCGGTTGGAGTCATTAAAACTCGTTTTTCAATCACTCCACACATTTCTTGTAAACAAACTATAGTTTTGGCAAGTCGGTTAGGACATCTACTTTGTGCATGACACAAGTAATTTTTCCAACAATTGTTTACAGACAGATTATTTAACTTATAATTCACGGTATAAAATCAAATCAAATCAAATTTATTTATATAGCCCTTCGTACATCAGCTGATATCTCAAAGTGCTGTACAGAAACCCAGCCTAAAACCCCAAACAGCAAGCAATGCAGGTGAAGAAGCACGGTGGCTAGGAAAAACTCCCTAGAAAGGCCAAAACCTAGGAAGCAACCTAGAGAGGAACCAGGCTATGTGGGGTGACCAGTCCTCTTCTGGCTGTGCAGGGTGGAGATTATAACAGAACATGGCCAAGATGTTCGAATGTTCATAAATGACCAGCATGGTCAAATAATAATAATCACAGGCAGAACAGTTGAAACTGGAGCAGCAGCACGGCCAGGTGGACTGGGGACAGCAAGGAGTCATCATGTCAGGTAGTCCTGAGGCATGGTCCTAGGGCTCAGGTCCTCTGAGAGAGAGAAAGAGAGAATTAGAGAGAGCATACTTAAATTCACACAGGACACCGGATAGGACAGGAGAAGTACTCCAGATATAACAAACTGACCCTAGCCCCCCGACACAAACTACTGCAGCATAAATACTGGAGGCTGAGACAGGAGGGGTCAGGAGACACTGTGGCCCCATCCGATGACACCCCCGGACAGGGCCAAACAGGAAGGATATAACCCCACCCACTTTGCCAAAGCACAGCCCCCACACCACTAAAGGGATATCTTCAACCACCAACTTACCATCCTGAGACAAGGCCGAGTATAGCCCACAAAGATCTCCGCCACGGCACAACCCAAGGGGGGGCGCCAACCAAGACAGGAAGATCACATCAGTGACTCAACCCACTCAAGTGACGCACCCCTCCTAGGGACGGTATGAAAGAGCCCTAGTAAGCCAGTGACTCAGCCCCTGTAATAGGGTTAGAGGCAGAGAATCCCAGTGGAAAGAGGGGAACCGGCCAGGCAGAGACAGCAAGGGCGGTTCGTTGCTCCAGAGCCTTTCCGTTCACCTTCACACTCCTGGGCCAGACTACACTCAATCATATGACCCACTGAAGAGATGAGTCTTCAGTAAAGACTTAAAGGTTGAGACCGAGTCTGCATCTCTCACATGGGTAGGCAGAACATTCCATAAAAATGGAGCTCTATAGGAGAAAGCACTGCCTCCAGCTGTTTGCTTAGAAATTCTAGGGACAATTAGGAGGCCTGCGTCTTGTGACCGTAGTGTACGTGTAGGTATGGACGGCAGGACCAAATCAGAGAGATAGGTAGGAGCAAGCCCATGTAATGCTTTGTAGGTTAGCAGTAAAACCTTGAAATCAGCCCTTGCCTTGACAGGAAGCCAGTGTAGGGAGGCTAGCACTGGAGTAATATGATCAAATTTTGGGGTTCTAGTCAGGATTCTAGCAGCCGTATTTAGCACTAACTGAAGTTCATTTTGTGCTTTATCCGGGTAGCCGGAAAGTAGAGCAATGCACTAGTCTAACCTAGAAGTGACAAAAGCATGGATTAATTTTTCTGCATCATTTTTCGACAGAAAGTTTCAGATTTTTGCAATGTTACGTAGATGGAAAAAAGCTGTCTTTGAAACAGTCTTGATATGTTCTTCAAAAGAGAGATCAGGGTCCAGAGTAACGCCGAGGTCCTTCACAGTTTTATTTGAGACGACTGTACAACCATTAAGATTAATTGTCAGATTCAACAGAATATCTCTTTGTTTCTTGGGACCTAGAACAAGCATCTCTGTTTTGTCCGAGTTTAAAAGTAGAAAGTTTGTAGCTATCCACTTCCTTATGTCTGAAACACGTGCTTCTAGCGAGGGCAATTTTGGGGCTTCACCATGTTTCATTGAAATGTACAGCTGTGTGTCATCCGCATAGCAGTGAAAGTTAACATTATGTTTTCGAATGATATCCCCAAGAGGTAAAATATAAAGTGAAAACAATAGTGGTCCTAAAACGGAACCTTGAGGAACACCGAAATGTACAGTTTATTTATCAGAGGACAGACCATTCACAGAGACAAAATGATGTCTTTACGACAAATAAGACCTATACCATGGCCAGAACTTGTCCGTGTAGACCAATTTGGGTTTCCAATCTCT
>NC_048578.1:34495771-34503271 GCF_013265735.2 Oncorhynchus mykiss
GTAGGCAACAACATCTCCTCCCCGCTGATCCTCAACACTGGGGCCCCACAAGGGTGCGTTCTGAGCCCTCTCCTGTACTCCCTGTTCACCCACGACTGCGTGGCCACGCACGCCTCCAACTCAATCATCAAGTTTGCGGACGACACAACAGTGGTAGGCTTGATTACCAACAACGATGAGACGGCCTACAGGGAGGAGGTGAGGGCCCTCGGAGTGTGGTGTCAGGAAAATAACCTCACACTCAACGTCAACAAAACTAAGGAGATGATTGTGGACTTCAGGAAACAGCAGAGGGAACACCCCCCTATCCACATCGATGGAACAGTAGTGGAGAGGGTAGCAAGTTTTAAGTTCCTCGGCATACACATCACAGACAAACTGAATTGGTCCACTCACACAGACAGCATCGTGAAGAAGGCGCAGCAGCGCCTCTTCAACCTCAGGAGGCTGAAGAAATTCGGCTTGTCACCAAAAGCACTCACAAACTTCTACAGATGCACAATCGAGAGCATCCTGGCGGGCTGTATCACCGCCTGGTATGGCAACTGCACCGCCCTCAACCGTAAGGCTCTCCAGAGGGTAGTGAGGTCTGCACAACGCATCACCGGGGGCAAACTACCTGCCCTCCAGGACACCTACACCACCCGATGTCACAGGAAGGCCATAAAGATCATCAAGGACATCAACCACCCGAGCCACTGCCTGTTCACCCCGCTATCATCCAGAAGGCGAGGTCAGTACAGGTGCATCAAAGCTGGGACCGAGAGACTGAAAAACAGCTTCTATCTCAAGGCCATCAGACTGTTAAACAGCCACCACTAACACTGAGTGGCTGCTGCCAACACACTGACACTGACTCAACTCCAGCCACTTTAATAATGGGAATTGATGGGAAATGATGTAAATATATCACTAGCCACTTTAAACAATGCTACCTTATATAAATGTTACTTACCCTACATTATTCATCTCATATGCATACGTATATACTGTACTCTATATCATCGACGGTATCCTTATGTAATACATGTATCACTAGCCACTTTATACTATACTATGCCACTTTGTTTACATACTCATCTCATTTGTACATACTGTACCCGATACCATCAATCAAATTCAATCAAATTTATTTTATATAGCCCTTCGTACATCAGCTGATATCTCAAAGTGCTGTACAGAAACCCAGCCTAAAACCCCAAACAGCAAGCAATGCAGGTGAAGAAGCACGGTGGCTAGGAAAAACTCCCTAGAAAGGCCAAAACCTAGGAAGAAACCTAGAGAGGAACCAGGCTATGTGGGGTGGCCAGTCCTCTTCTGGCTGTGCCGGGTGGAGATTATAACAAAACATGGTCAAGATGTTCAAATGTTCATAAATGACCAGCATGGTCGAATAATAATAAGGCAGAATAGTTGAAACTGGAGCAGCAGCACAGTCAGGTGGACTGGGGACAGCAAGGAGTCATCATGTCAGGTATTCCTGGGGCATGGTCCTAGGGCTCAGGTCCTCCGAGAGAGAGAAAGAAAGAGAGAATTAGAGAGAGCATATGTGGGATGGCCAGTCCTCTTCTGGCTGTGCCGGGTGGAGATTATAACAGAACATGGCCAAGATGTTCAAATGTTCATAAATGATAAGCATGGTTGAATAATAATAAGGCAGAACAGTTGAAACTGGAGCAGCAGCACAGCCAGGTGGACTGGGGACAGCAAGGAGTCATCATGTCAGGTAGTCCTGGGGCATGGTCCTAGGGCTCAGGTCCTCCGAGAGAGAGAAGGAGAGAAGGAGAGAATTAGAGAACGCACACTTAGATTCACACAGGACACCGAATAGGACAGGAGAAGTACTCCAGATATAACAAACTGACCCTAGCCCCCCGACACATAAACTACTGCAGCATAAATACTGGAGGCTGAGACAGGAGGGGTCAGGAGACACTGTGGCCCACTCCGAGGACACCCCCGGACAGGGCCAAACAGGAAGGATATAACCCCACCCACTTTGCCAAAGCACAGCCCCCACACCACTAGAGGGATATCTTCAACCACCAACATACCATCCTGAGACAAGGCTGAGTATAGCCCACAAAGACCTCCGCCACGGCACAACTTAAGGGGGAGGGGGGGGGGGGCCAACCCAGACAGGATGACCACATCAGTGACTCAACCCACTCAGGTGACGCACCCCCTCCAGGGACGGCATGAGAGAGCCCCAGTAAAGCCAGTGACTCAGCCCCTGTAATAGGGTTAGAGGCAGAGAATCCCAGTGGAAAGAGGGGAACCGGCCAGGCAGAGACAGCAAGGGTGGTTCGTTGCTCCAGAGCCTTTCCGTTCACCCTCCCACTCCTGGGCCAGACTACACTCAATCATATGACCCACTGAAGAGATGAGTCTTCAGTAGAGACTTAAAGGTTGAGACCGAGTTTGCGTCTCTGACATGGGTAGGCAGACCGTTCCATAAAAATGGAGCTCTATAGGAGAAAGCCCTGCCTCCAGCTGTTTGCTTAAAAATTCTAGGGACAATTAGGAGGCCTGCGTCTTGTGACCGTAGCGTACGTGTAGGTATGTATGGCAGGACCAAATCAGAGAGATAGATAGGAGCAAGCCCATGTAATGCTTTGTAGGTTAGCAGTAAAACCTTGAAATCAGCCCTTGCTTTGACAGGAAGCCAGTGTAGAGAGGCTAGCACTGGAGTAATATGATCAAATTTTTTTGGTTCTAGTCAGGATTCTAGCAGCCGTATTTAGCACTAACTGAAGTTTATTTAGTGCTTTATCCGGGTAGCCGGAAAGTAGAGCATTGCAGTAGTCTAACCTGGAAGTGACAAAAGCATGGATTAATTTTTCTGCATCATTTTTGGACAGAAAGTTCCTGATTTTTGCAATGTTACGTAGATGGAAAAAAGCTGTCCTTGAAATGGTCTTGATATGTTCTTCAAAAGAGAGATCAGGGTCCAGAGTAACGCCGAGGTCCTTCACAGTTTTATTTGAGACGACTGTACAACCATTAAGATTAATTGTCAGATTCAACAGAAGATCTCTTTGTTTCTTGGGACCTAGAACAAGCATCTCTGTTTTGTCCGAGTTTAAAAGTAGAAAGTTTGCAGCCATCCACTTCCTTATGTCTGAAACACATTCTTCTAGCAAGGGCAATTTTGGGGCTTCACCATGTTTAATTGAAATGTACAGCTGTGTGTCATCCGCATAGCAGTGAAAGTTAACATTATGTTTTCGAATAACATCCCCAAGAGGTAAAATATATAGTGAAAACAATAGTGGTCCTAAAACGGAACCTTGAGGAACACCGAAATTTACAGTTGATTTGTCAGAGGACAGACCATTCACAGAGACAAACTGATATATTTCCGACAGATAAGATCTAAACCAGGCCAGAACTTGTCCGTGTAGACCAATTTGGGTTTCCAATCTCTCCAAAAGAATGTGGTGATCGATGGTATCAAAAGCAGCACTAAGGTCTAGGAGCACGAGGACAGATGCAGAGCCTCGGTCCGATGCCATTAAAATGTCATTTACCACCTTCACAAGTGCCGTCTCAGTGCTATGATGGGGTCTAAAACCAGACTGAAGCATTTCGTATACATTGTTTGTCTTCAGGAAGGCAGTGAGTTGTTGCGCAACAGCCTTTTCTAAAATTTTTGAGAGGAATGGAAGATTCGATATAGGCCGATAGTTTTTTATATTTTCTGGGTCAAGGTTTGGCTTTTTCAAGAGAGGCTTTATTACTGCCACTTTTAGTGAGTTTGGTACACATCCGGTGGATAGAGAGCCGTTTATTATGTTCAACACCATCTACTGTATCTTGCCTATGCTGCTCTGTACCATCACTCATTCATATATCCTTATGTACATATTCTTTATCCCCTTACACTGTGTACAAGACAGTAGTTTTGGAATTGTTAGTTAGATTACTTGTTATTACTGCATTGTCGGAACTAGAAGCACAAGCATTTCGCTACACTCGCATTAACATCTGCTAACCATGTGTATGTGACAAATAAAATTTGATTTGATTTGATTTGATTTGATTACTAAAGTACTGTATATACATTCTGCTCCCTACTAAAGTACTGTATATACATTTTGCTCCATACTACAGTACTGTATATACATTCTGCTCCATACTACAGTACTGTATATACATTCTGCTCCATACTACAGTACTGTATATACATTCTGCTCCCTACTAAAGTACTGTATATACATTCTGCTCCATACTACAGTACTGCATATACATTCTGCTCCCTACTAAAGTACTGTATATACATTCTGCTCCATACTACAGTACTGTATATACATTCTGCTCCATACTACAGTACTGTATTCACATTCTGCTCCATACTACAGTACTGTATATACATTCTGCTCCATACTACAGTACTGTATATACATTCTGCTCCATACTACAGTACTGTGTATACATTCTGCTCCATACTACAGTACTGTATATACATTCTGCTCCCTACTAAAGTACTGTATATACATTCTGCTCCCTACTAAAGTACTGTATATACATTCTGCTCCATACTACAGTACTGTATTCACATTCTGCTCCATACTACAGTACTGTATATACATTCTGCTCCATACTACAGTACTGTATATACATTCTGCTCCATACTACAGTACTGTGTATACATTCTACTCCATACTACAGTATACACACTGATCTGTACCTTTAGAAAATGAACCCTCACACATTCTACACATCAGGCTTCTGCTTCAACAACTGCAGTTTGAATTCTAGCCCACACTATTCACCGGCTATAAGCCATTAAACACATTTATATAGGATCCCATATTGTTGATTCAAACCTCTTCCTGATTCAATGCAGTGATTCTTTAGTTTGCAAACGGTGGTCTTAGGTTATGAGCTACTCTAATGCTGTAACGTTCGTCTTCTTCCTCTGATGAGGAGTAAGAGAGATCAGACCAATTTGCAGCGTGGTAAGTGTCCATTTTAATAAGACAAACTGAACACTACAGAAATACAAAAATAACAAAGTGAAACAAACGAAACGGTCCCGTGTGGTAACAAACACTGACACGGAAAATAATCACCCACAACTCTAAAGTGAAACCAGGCTACCTAAGTATGGTTCTCAATCAGGGACAACCAGGCTACCTAAATATGGTTCTCAATCAGGGACAACCAGGCTACCTAAATATGGTTCTCAATCAGGGACAACAATAAACAGCTGCCTCTGATTGAGAACCATACCAGGCCAAACACAGAAATCCCAAAACATAGAAAAAGGAACATAGACAACCCACCCAACTCACACCCTGACCATACTAAAACAAAGACATAATAAAAGAACTAAGGTCAGAACGTGACAGTACCCCCCGTGTCTGTCCACGGTGGCGGTTCTGGCGCGGGACGTGGACCCCACTCCACCATAGTCCTTCTCCACCTCTTTACCCGCCTCCGTGGCCACTTTAACGCGGCGACCCTCGCCGCCGACCTTGGACTGGGGACCCAAGCCACGGGTCCCGAATGGACGGGAGATTCTGGCAGCACCGAACGGACGGGAGACTCCGGCAGCTCCGGAGTGAAGGGCGATTCTGGCAGCGCCGGCGTGACAGGCGGCTCTGGCAGCTCCTGGCTGAGGGGCGGCTCTAGCAGCTCCTGGCTGAGGGGCGGCTCCGGCAGCTCCTGACTGACGGGCGGCTCTCTCCAGTCCGCATCCGCCAGAGTCTATATAGGATCCTTAAGCAGGGGGACACGTCTGGCACTGCAGGATTTGAGTCCCTGGCGGCATAGTGTGTTACTGATGGTAGGCTTTGTTACTGGCAGCTCTCTGCAGGTCATTCACTAGGTCCCCACGTGTGGTTCTGGGATTTTTGCTCACCGTTCTTGTGATCATTTTGACCCCAGCCTGGTGCAGGTCTACAATCACACTCCAAACTCCAGCTCTTTGGTCTTGGCCATAGTGGAGTTTGGAGTGTGACTGTTGTGAGGTTGTGGACAGGTGTCTTTTATACTGATAACAAGTTCAAACAGGTGCCATTAATACAGGTAATGAGTGGAGGACAGAGGAGCCTCTTAAAGAAGAAGTTACAGGTCTGTGAGAGCCAGAAATCTTGCTTGTTTGTAGGTGACCAAATACTTATTTTCCACCATAATTTGCAAATTAATTCATTAAAATCCTACAACGTGATTTTCTGGATTTCTTCTTCTCATTTTGTCTGTCATAGTTGAAGTGTACCTATGATGAAAATTACAGGCCTCTCTCATCTTTTTAAGTGGGAGAACTTGCACAATTGGTGGCTGACTAAATACTATTTTGCCCCACTGTATGTCTATGGTTGCCTAGATTGGTTCTCAATTAGAGGCAGCTGTTTATCATTGTCTCTGATTGGGAACCATATTTAGGCAGCCATATTCCTTGGGTATTTTGTGGGTTATTGTCTATGTGTAGTTGCATGTCAGCACTCGTTGTTCATAGCTTCATGTTCCTTTTGTTGTTTTGTGTAGTTTGTTAAGTGTTTCTTCGTTAAATAAATAGAAGAATGTATTCACATCACGCTGCGCCTTGGTCTCCTCCTAGAATGTAACGCAGTTAAGAGTAATGTTGTTTCAGAACCAGTAATGATAATGGAGTAATGTTGTATCAGAACACTACTTATAATGGAGTAATGTTGTTTCAGAACCACTAATGATAATTTAGTAATGTTATTTCAGAACCACTAATGATGATGGAGTAATGTTGTTTCAGAACCAGTATTGATAATGGAGTAATGTTGTATCAGAACACTACTTATAATGGAGTAATGTTGTTTCAGAACCACTAATGATAATTTAGTAATGTTATTTCAGAACCACTAATGATAATGGAGTAATGTTGTTTCAGAACCACTATTGATAATGGAGTAATGTTGTTTCAGAACCACTAATGATAATGGAGTAATGTTGTTTCAGAACCACTATTGATAATGGAGTAATGTTGTTTCAGAACCACTATTGATAATGGAGTAATGTTGTTTCAGAACCACTAACGATAATGGAGTAATGTTGTTTCAGAACCACTATTGATAATGGAGTAATGTTGTTTCAGAACCACTAACGATAATGGAGTAATGTTGTTTCAGAACCACTATTGATAATGGAGTAATGTTGTTTCAGAACCATAAATGATAATGGAGTAATGTGGTTTCAGAACCATAAATGATAATGGAGTAATGTTGTTTCAGAACCCCTAATGATAATGGAGTAATAATGCAGTAGTTTAGTAAGGCCTTATGTGCTGCAGGCTACTGCAGGCTACTGTATAAGTCTCCTGCTCAACAATCATTATTACTGTAACAATACGGTAGTTTACTGTGAAGTGTACAGGCATTGAGTCGCAAAACCATAATATGGTGTATTACTGACACCTCCGTGTATAGTGTTGTGTGTGTGTGTGTGTGTGTGTGTTTATTTGCAGTGTTGGTTGGTGTGTTGGTGTGCTGTGTGTGTGTGTGTTTGCAGCGTTGGTTGGTGTGT
>NC_048578.1:34838271-34888271 GCF_013265735.2 Oncorhynchus mykiss
ATTACATCCTGTACATTAAATCATATACATTACATCCTGTACATTACATCCTGTACATTACATCATATACATTACATCCTATACATTACATCCTGTACATTACATCCTGTACATTACATCATATACATTACATCCTGTACATTACATCCTGTACATTACATCATATACATTACATCATATACATTACATCATATACATTACATCCTGTACATTACATCCTGTACATTACATCATATACATTACATCCTGTACATTACATCCTGTACATTACATCATATACATTACATCCTGTACATTACATCCTGTACATTACATCCTGTACATTACATCATATACATTACATCCTGTACATTACATCCTGTACATTACATCATATACATTACATCCTGTACATTACATCCTGTACATTAAATCATATACATTACATCCTGTACATTACATCCTGTACATTAAATCATATACATTACATCCTGTACATTACATCATATACATTACATCCTGTACATTACATCATATACAGTACATCCTGTACATTACATCATATACATTACATCCTGTACATTACATCATATACAGTACATCCTGTACATTACATCATATACATTACATCCTGTACATTACATCATATACATTACATCCTGTACATTACATCATATACATTACATCCTGTACATTACATCATATACAGTACATCCTGTACATTACATCATATACATTACATCCTGTACATTAAATCATATACATTACATCCTGTACATTACATCATATACATTACATCCTGTACATTACATCCTGTACATTACATCATATACATTACATCCTGTACATTACATCATATACAGTACATCCTGTACATTACATCATATACATTACATCCTGTACATTACATCCTGTACATTACATCATATACAGTACATCCTGTACATTACATCATATACATTACATCATATACAGTACATCCTGTACATTACATCATATACATTACATCCTGTACATTACATCCTGTACATTACATCATATACAGTACATCCTGTACATTACATCCTGTACATTACATCCTGTACATTACATCATATACAGTACATCATATACATTACATCCTGTACATTACATCATATACAGTACATCCTGTACATTACATCCTGTACATTACATCCTGTACATTACATCCTGTACATTACATCATATACATTACATCCTGTACATTACATCATATACATTACATCCTGTACATTACATCCTGTACATTACATCCTGTACATTACATCATATACAGTACATCATATACAGTACATCCTGTACATTACATCATATACATTACATCCTGTACATTACATCATATACATTACATCCTGTACATTACATCCTGTACATTACATCCTGTACATTACATCCTGTACATTACATCATATACATTACATCCTGTACATTACCTCCTGTACATGACATCATATACAGTACATCCTGTACATTACATCATATACAGTACATCATATACAGTACATCCTGTACATTACATCCTGTACATTACATCATATACATTACATCCTGTACATTACATCCTGTACATTACATCCTGTACATTACATCATATACAGTACATCATATACAGTACATCCTGTACATTACATCCTGTACATTACATCATATACAGTACATCCTGTACATTACATCCTGTACATTACATCATATACAGTACATCCTGTACATTACATCCTGTACATTACATTTCATATATTACTGGTCCTCTGTAGCTCAGTTGGCAGAATATGGCTCTTGCAATAGAGGGACCACCCATATGTAGATAATTTATGCGCGCATGACTGTAAGTCGCTTTGGATAATAGAGTCTGCTAAATGGCATATATTTACATTACATCAGTGGAAATCAGGCTTCCTCAACGTAACCTTTGCTCCCATCCTGCTTCTTGACAACATCCTCCAGCCTGAAGCTCACAGTACCCAGGAACCTATCAGGCAGAGCCAGTAGGGAGAGTCGGTGGTGGATGGTCAGGGTCAGGGCTGTGGCGGTGGCATCCCAGGGGGCCGAGGAGGGCAGGGGGAAGGTGAGCTCACAGTACCCAGGAACCTATCAGGCAGAGCCAGTAGGGAGCGTCGGTGGTGGATGGTCAGGGTCAGGGCTGTGGTGGTGGCATCCCAGGGGGCCGAGGAGGGCAGGGGGAAGGTGAGCTCACAGTTCCAGTGGGGGGGGGGGGGGGTCAGGGTATCGTGGATGACAGAGGTGGTGATTCTCCTCTGCCCCAGCTGGAGGATAGTAAGGGTTGCTGCCCCGTTGGAAGGCCTTAGCTCTGAGGCCAGTGGCCCACGACACAGTCACAGCCAGGTGGGAGGGGGGGAACTTCACTGTACCCTGAAGTCACTGCCAGATTGACCTGTGCTCTGCTACCCTCACTCCACCACAGGAGAGGGTTAGATGAGGGTTAGAGTTAGGGTCAGGAACCCTACTGTGTGTACAGTATCTTATAACTCATCATTCCAAATAGTGAGTAAATCTGTGTAATTATTCTGTCCAGTCTTAGTTCTGTTTCCATACCCGTCTTTGGCTCACCCATCAGCCGATGCTGAATGACTCCGGAACTTTTAATATTTATCAGGAGTTAGTGATGTCATAATGGATTCTCTATGGTTCTACCCGAGGCTCAACATTCTGTGTTCAGTGAGTAATATGGATATTAATAGCGGTCTGCTCTCATACACACCATCCTAAGCCTAATATATTTTGAATCGAAAGATAACAATCTCCAGCTCTTTTGAGTTCTGGTTAACCAGTTGCCACAACATTGTCTTGAACAACCTCTGAAAACATAACTTCAAAAACACCTACTGATTGAATTATGATTTCAGAAATGAGGTTGTAACGTGTAAACAATAATTAGTCATACCAGTTTCATGTCCATCTGTCTCTTAGCTAAATGGTGTAGCCACAAAAAGAAAGTTTAAACCTCACACTGCATCACACGAATACACTAATTAGTTGCTAGTGAAGCTGTTGACAGAACGAGGCATTTTGGATATAACAGACGGAATACAGCAGAAAACTTTCCATCCTGTGTCACGGATGTTTGAAAACCTACAGTAGATTTGCTGATAGTTCAGTGGCTGTGTTTATGTGTTACCAGGAACAGTAATGACCTCGGCTGGCCAGGCACTGCAATATTGCATACCTGATTACCTTCCCAATCCTCCCGCTTATAAGTGTGTCTTTGGTTCTGGAGGGTCAGTGTGATCTTATGTAGTAGTTGGCTCTGTATGTGGGACCAAACCACCCCCACCCGCACCCCTCCCCTCTCCTCCTGTCCCAGTCCTAATCTTGGAGCAGAACCCTGCCAAGCCAGGACACCGGAAGAACACTGGTCTGTTGTGGTTGGATGACGCTCAATGCTCAAATCTCAGACCGCCATAGTAAGAAGAAAAAAACAAAATGAGCGTTTAGGCGCCAGTGTGAATTGCCTTTCGCACCAGACAGATTTTCGTCTCCCCATTATGGTTCCAGCTAGCATTCTTAGTGCTGCGCGTTGTGTGGATTGCACATGCTCCTCCCCCCCCCCCCCCCCCCCGTTTAATGAGGCAGCATTAGCCAGAGAGAAGCAGTAATTAGACCAAGCGTCAGAGACGAGGAGTCAGGGACAGATGGCATGCAAAGACAAGTCTCTCTACCCTTTCTCCTCAGACTTCTTGTCCCTCTCTCAGAGGGGAGACAGACGTGTCACTTGTCATTCTAACCTACAGTATGTAATCATCTGTTGATAGTAATATAAGAATGTATGATGAGATGGTATGTGAGCAATTACTTGCTTGTCCTGCCTGTCATTTTACATGCTTAGCCTGTTCAAGAAGATTGAAGTATTTAGGTCTAGGTCTACAGAAAATATAATTATAATTGTCTACTTCATAGCTTTGTTGTTTTTATTAGGGTGCAGTCTGGGAATTCAACATTTCTAGCTGTGGTGAGGTGTTGATTGGCAGCGATCAAACATGAATTTTGAGAATACATTTACCAGTAGCTAAAAAAAACAACAACACGTTTCTCCCAGGTGTTATTGACACTGATTCCTAATGAACAGAGTATCAGCCTGTGATTCAGGTTTCTTCACCGGTTCAGTTGAGGAAAGTCTCAGTAATACATGCTCTGTGACAGTGCCTGTCCTCGCCTGACGCTACTGAACCCTGTTAGAGTCTCTAGTTTTGACTGTACATAATGAGACGATGCGGGACCTGTCTGCGTCCCAAATGCCACTGTATTCATAGGGTCCTGGTGAAAAGAAGTGCACTATGTAGGGAATAGGGTGCCATTTGGGCCGCTAGCTGGGACACTCTAACATGTGTTTTATTAGTGTATTGTTTATGGTAATTTATAGTTCATGTATTCAAATATTGCAACTTGTTCTCGGTTAGCCCCGTAGCACATTGAGTTAATTAGACTGTTAAGAATTGTGTTGGAGAAAAGAAGTGAGTGAAATATTGTTGACAGCCAATCAACATCTCACTTCGGTACAGAACAGTGTAAATACTATGACAAATGTATGTATGACATAATATTACAACAAGCCATGCACATAGCACACATCAGGGAGTACAAAAAAAAGGAATACAATGTCCTCTTTTGAACAGCTTTTCCAATTAGCCCTAATTGGAAGAGGGAGTGGTTACACAATTAATTGGACACACCTAGTAAGCAATACCATACACATTAAAAGGTGAGATACTGTAGCTATCATAAAAATACAACTCCAAGCTAGAAGTATCAGAAGACTAAAAGGTAGTTCTAACCTTAAATATGACTGGGAGAAGTGTCAAGAATAATAAAGTAATATATTCCATAGTACACTAGAACACAGCAAAACATGAACAACAACAGTCTAAACCTAGCGGAGGGCAATTGTACTCCCTGACGAAGGCCATGCAGCCAAAACGCGTCGGTTTAAAAAAAAACGTTGTTTCTATTGAACACGCCATACTGATAAAGGCATTTTAATTAATTATATGAAGAGTGCCTTGGTCCTCCTTTCTTTTTGATAACCAATTCACTCACCCCTTTTACAAAAGAGCACCTTCTGTCTACCAAAATGTACTATTGTGTACCTTAGTAGCGCTTCCCTTCCTCCTCTTTCTACAAGCCATGCACATAATTGGGGATTTATTAGAATCACACCAATAACAAAACTTACGTAAAAAAACTGATTTACTTTATTCAATAAAAATATTTGCACTTTTGATTCAAAGGTCATATCAACGTCTAAAGTACGGAGCTGTAAATTACTTTAATAATTCAAACCTTAGCTTCATGTCCAAACCCTCGGCTCAACCCCAACCCCAACCCTAGCCAT
The DNA here is from genome assembly GCF_013265735.2 of Oncorhynchus mykiss. Taxonomy (NCBI): domain Eukaryota; kingdom Metazoa; phylum Chordata; class Actinopteri; order Salmoniformes; family Salmonidae; genus Oncorhynchus; species Oncorhynchus mykiss. Next base: position 34,843,619 of record NC_048578.1, read on the forward strand.
TACCCTAACCCTAACCCCAACCCCAACCCTAGCCATTACCCTAACCCTAACACTAACCCCAACCCTAGCCATTACCCTAACCCTAACACTAACCCTAACCCTAGCCATTACCCTAACCCTAACACCAACCTTAACCCTAGCCATTACCCTAACCCTAACCCTAGCCATTACCCTAACCCTAACACTAACCCCAACCCTAGCCATTACCCTAACCCTAACACCAACCCTAACCCTAGCTGTCCCCTATCTGGTCCCCTTAGCTGTCCCGTCTCAGGGGTGCAGCTGGCAGGCAGCTCAGGTACTGGATGGACGGCCAAACACAGCACACATTACTCACACTAGGGGCCAAACACAGCACACAGCACACATTACTCACACTCGGGGCCAAACACAGCACACATTGCTCACACTAGGGGCCAAACACAGCACACAGCACACATTACTCACACTAGGGGCCAAACACAGTACACATTACTCACACTAGTGGCCAAACACAGTACACATTACTCACACTAGGAGCCAAACACAGCACACAGCACACATTACTCACACACAGGGCCAAACACAGCACACATTGCTCACACTAGGGGCCAAACACAGCACACATTACTCACACTAGGGGCCAAACACAGCACACATTACTCACAGTAGGGGCCAAACACAGTACACATTACTCACACTAGGGGCCAAAAACAGCACACATTACTCACAGTAGGGGCCAAACACAGTACACATTACTCACACTAGGGGCCAAAAACAGCACACATTACTCACACTAGGGGCCAAACACAGCACACATTACTCACACTAGGGGCCAAACACAGCACACATTACTCACACTAGGGGCCAAACACAGCACACATTACTCACACTAGGGGACAAACACAGTACACCTCTACCGGAATACTTTAGGGATTCTCTCACACACAGACACACAGAACACACACGTACGCAAACACTCACACACAGGCATGCAGGCACACACAAATTAAAATGTGACATTCTAGCTTTGCATTTTGTTTATTTTTTCTTCCCTCTTTGTCACTGCTCTCCGAGCCCTGTCTTTCTGTCTGTCTGTCTTCCACACACACCTGTGATGCCCCAGGGCTAGTCCATCGTCCCCCACTAACACACACACACACACACACACACACACACACACACACACACACACACACACACACAAACATGCAAACAAACACACACACACACTCAAACACTGGCACACACGCAAACACTTACACACGCACGCAAATGCGCACAGCACCCTCTTTCTTGTGTCTACATGGTGAAAGTGCAGAACACAGACTTTTGAAGTGTCTATTCAAAATGCCTTTCTCACAATATGCTCTAACAGAACTGTAGGACACACAGACATGACTGTCTGTCCTGTAGAGACTCTATGCAGCTATTGGTTCAGGAACAGTTAGCCTTTATAACTATCTATTGGTTCTAGATATACACATTGATTTCCATGACTGTCTCAGTCCACGATAAAACCTACAGTACTTACCATGCTACCAATACCAGCGTATGATCATCAGCACCTGGGACTGCAGGAGATGTGCGTGGGTGTGGGTATCAGGAGGAGTGCCCACTACCCAGAGTGCCGTGCGACAGCAGTGCCCGCCCAGCCCGCTCAGCTTTGGCACCTCAGCTGCTGGCCAGGCCTGCTGATGAAGAGAAGGTGTGTGTATGTGTTTGTGATGAAGAGAAGGTGTGTGTGTGTGTGTGACGAAGAGAAGCTGTGAGGGGAGTGTTAGTAGCTGATAATGAAGGTATCTTGTTGTCACCACAGATTACTTGCTCAGGGCTTTCCATTGGAGGAGTCTGCCTGCTGCAGAGCTTTACCCCCCCCCCTCCACCCTCCTCCACCACCCCGGGGCTTGGCACCTCTAGCAGGGACAGGAAGGTATTTGTACCATGCTCCCTTCAATCACCACCCAACGCCCATATCCCGCTGTTCACTGCAAATGATAATATTTTGCCTGATGACTGATTTAGATTCTACCTCTCTTGTGGATAATAACATTCTGGTAGCAACAAACAAAACTTTCACTGTGAAAAATGAAGCTCATTTGAACACCATAATTCAACAGGGCAAATAAACATACAGAAATAAATAACAGGACATCAATGTTTGTGCAATGTGTAATTAAGCCAGTTGATAGGATGATCCACTTTCAGGGACAAGCTGATATCATTTACAAAGTCTGCCTGTTTAGGCCATTTCTGAATGGTTCCATGGAAGAGACAAGGAGTATGAATAGCAGAGTATTGGGGTGGGGGTTGGGGGGGGGGGGGGGGGGGGGGGAATGCGGACAAATCAAATCAAATGTATTTATATAGCCCTTCGTACATCAGCTGATATCTCAAAGTGCTGTACAGAAACCCAGCCTAAAACCCCAAACAGCAAGCAATGCAGGTGTAGAAGCACGGTGGCTAGGAAAAACTCCCTAGAAAGGCCAAAACCTAGGAAGAAACTGTAGTGTTGCCAGTGTTCCGTAGTGTTCCGTGTTCCATAGTGTTTCCAGTGTTCCATAATGATCCCCAGTGTTCTGTACTGTTCCCAGTGTTCTGTAGTGTTTCCAGTGTTCCATAATGATCCCCAGTGTTCTGTACTGTTCCCAGTGGTCTGTAGTGTTCCCCAGTGTTCTGTAGTGTTCCATAATGTTCCCCAGTGTTCTGTAGTGTTCCCAGTGTTCTGTAGTGTTCCCAGTGTTCTGTAGTGTTCCCAGTGTTTCATAATGTTCCCTAGTGTTCCATAATGTTCCCAGTGTTCCATAATGTTCCCCAGTGTTCTGTAGTGTTCCCAGTGTTCCGTAGTGTTCCCAGTGTTCTGTAGTGTTCCCAGTGTTTCATAATGTTCCCTAGTGTTCCATAATGTTCCCAGTGTTCCATAATGTTCCCCAGTGTTCGGTAGTGTTCCCCAGTGTTCCGTAGTGCTCCCAGTTTTCCATAGTGTTCCCAGTGTTCTGTAGTGTTCCGTAGTGTTCCCAGTGTTCCGTAATGTTCCCCAGTGTTCCGTGGTGTTCCCAGTGTTCCGTAGTGATCCTAATATTTTGTAGTGTTCAGAGTGTTCCATAAGATTCCCTAGTGTACTGTAGTGTTCCCCAGTGTTATGTAGTGTTCCCAGTGTCCCATAGTGTTCCCAGTGTTTCATAATGTTCCCCAGTGTTCTGAAGTGTTCCCCAGTGTTCTGTAGTGTTCCCAGTGTCCCATAGTTTTCCTAGTGTTCCATAATGTTCACCAGTGCTCTGTAGTGTTCCTAGTGTTCCATAGTGTCCAAAGTTTTCCATAGTGGTCCCCAAAGTTCTGTAGTGCCCCCCAGTTTTCCGTAGTGTTCAGTAGTGTTCCCAGTGTTCCGTAGTGTTCTCAGTGCTCCCAGTGTTCTGTAGTGTTCAAAGTGTTCCATAGTGTTCCTCAGTGTTCTGTAGTCTTCCCAGTGTTCCCAATGTTCTGTAGCGTTCCCAGTGTTCCATAATGTTCCCAGTGTTCCGTAGTGTTCCCCAGTGTTCCGTAGTGCCCCCAGTTTTCCATAGTGTTCAATAGTGTTCCCAGTGTTCCGTAGTGTTCCCAGTGTTCTGTTATGTTCTCAGTGTTCCGTAGTGTTCCCAGTGTTCCGTAGTGTTCCCAGTGTTCCGTAGTGTTCCTCATGTTCCTTAGTGTTCCCCAGTGTTGCGTGGTGTTCCCAGTGTTCCGTAGTGATCCTAGTGTTCAGAGTGTTCCATAAGGTTCCCTAGTGTTCTGTAGTGTTCCCAGTGTCCCATAGTGTTCCCAGTGTCCCATAATGTTCCCCAGTGTTCTGTAGTGTTCCCAGTGTTCTGTTATGTTCTCAGTGTTCCGTAGTGTTCCCAGTGTTCCGTAGTGTTCCCAGTGTTCTGTAGTGTTCCTCATGTTCCTTAGTGTTCCCCAGTGTTGCGTGGTGTTCCCAGTGTTCCGTAGTGATCCTAGTGTTCAAAGTGTTCCATAAGGTTCCCTAGTGTTCTGTAGTGTTCCCAGTGTCCCATAGTGTTCCCAGTGTCCCATAATGTTCCCCAGTGTTCTGTAGTGTTCCCCAGTGTTCTGTAGTGTTCCCCAGTGTTATGTAGTGTTCCCAGTGTCCCATAGTGTTCCCAGTGTCCCATAATGTTCCCCAGGGTTCTGTAGTGTTCCCCAGTGTTCTGTAGTGTTCCCAGTGTCCCATAGTTTTCCCAGTGTTCCATAATGTTCCCCAGTGTTATGTAGTGTTCCTATTGTTCCATAGTTTCCCAGTGTTCCGTAGTGTTCCCCTGTGTTCTGTAATGTTCCCAGTGTTCCATAGTGCCCCCAGTTTCCATAGTGCTCCATAGTGTTCCCAGTGTTCTGTAGTGCTCCCCGTGTTCCACAGTGTTCCCAGTGTTTCGTAGTGTTCCCAGTTTTCCGTAGTGTTCCCAGTATGCTGTAATGTTCCCAGTGCTCTGTAGTGTTCCCAGTGTTCCGTTGTGTTCCCAGTGTTCCGTAGAATTCCAGTGTTCCATAACGTTCCCCAGTCATCTGTAGTTGTCCTAGATTTCCTTAATGTTCCCCAGCGTTCCGTAGTTTCCCCAGTGTTCCATAGTGTTTCCAGTGTTCCGTAGTGTTCCCAGTGTTCCGTAGTGTTCCCAGTGTTCCGTAGTGTTCCCAGTGTTCCGTAGTGTTCCTAGTGTTTTGTAGGTTTCCCAGTGTTCCATAATGTTCCCCACTGTTCTGTTGTGTTCCCCAGTGTTCTGTAGTGTTCCCAGTGTCGCATAGTGTTCCCAGTGTCCCATAATGTTCCCCAGTGTTCTGCAGTGTTCCCAGTGTTCTGTTATGTTCCCAGTGTTCCGTAGTGTTCCCAGTGTTCCGTAGTGTTCCAGTGTTCCATAACGTTCCCCAGTCATCTGTAGTTGTCCTAGATTTCCTTAATGTTCCCCAGCGTTCCATAGTTTCCCCAGTGTTCCGTAGTGTTCCCAGTGCAACGTAGTGTTCCCAGTGTTCCCAGTGTTCCGTAGTGTTCCTTGTGTTTTGTAGGTTCCCCAGTGTTCCATAATGTTTCCCACTGTTCTGTCATGTTCCCCAGTGTTCTGTAGTGTTCCCAGTGTCCCATAGTGTTCCCAGTGTTCCATAATGTTTCCCACTGTTCTGTCATGTTCCCCAGTGTTCTGTAGTGTTCCTAGTGTTCCTAGTGTTCCATAGTGTTCCAAGTGTTCCGTAGTGTTCCATAGTGTTCCCAGTGTTCCGTAGTGTTCCCATTGTTCCGTAGTGTCCCCTGTATTCCGTAGTGTTCCAAGTGTTCTGTAATGTTCCATAATGTTCCCCAGTGTTCTGTAGTGTTCCGTAGTGTTCCATAATGTTCCCCAGTGTTCTGTAGTGTTCCTAGTGTTCAATAGTGTTCCAAGTGTTCCGTAGTGTTCCATAGTGTTCCGTAGTGTTCCCAGTGTTCTATAGTGTTCCGTAGTGTTCCGTAGTGTTCCCCAGTGTTTGTAGTGTTCCCAGTGTTTTCTAGTGTTCTAAGTGTTCCGTAGTGTTCCCCAATGTTCTGTAATGTCCCCGGTTTTCTGTTGTGTTCCAAGTGTAGGTTTCCCAGTGTTTCCAGTGTTACGTAGTGTCCCCAGTGTTCCGTAGTGTTCCCCAGCGTTCCTTGGTGTTCCCAGTGTTCCGTAGTGTTCTCTAGTGTTCTAAGTGTTCCGTAGTGTTCCCCAATGTTCTGTAATGTCCCCAGTTTTCTGTTGTGTTCCAAGTGTAGGTTTCCCAGTGTTTCCAGTGTTCCGTAGTGTCCCCAGTGTTCCTTAGTGTTCCCAGGTGTCCATAATGTTTCCCAGTGTTCCGTAGTGTTCCATAATGTTCCCCAGTGTTGCATAATGTTCCCCAGTGTTCCGTAGTGTTCCATAATGTTCCCCAGTGTTGCATAATGTTCCCCAGTGTTCCGTAGTGTTCCATAATGTTCCCCAGTGTTGCATAATGTTCCCCAGTGTTCCGTAGTGTTCCATAATGTTCCCCAGTGTTGCATAATGTTCCCCAGTGTTCCGTAGTGTTCCATAATGTTCCCCAGTGTTGCATAATGTTCCCCAGTGTTCCGTAGTGTTCCATAATGTTCCCCAGTGTTGCATAATGTTCCCCAGTGTTGCATAATGTTCCCCAGTGTTGCATAATGTTCCCCAGTGTTCCGTAGTGTTCCATAATGTTCCCCAGTGTTGCATAATGTTCCCCAGTGTTGCATAATGTTCCCCAGTGTTCCGTAGTGTTTCTATTGTTTTGTATTATTCCCAGTGTTCCGTAGTGTTCCCTGTGTTCCGTAGTGTTCCCTGTGTTCCGTAGTGTTCCCTGTGTTCCGTAGTGTTCCCTGTGTTCCGTAGTGTTCCCAGTGTTCCATAATGTTCCCAGTGTTCCGTAGTGTTCCTAGTGTTCCGTAGTGTTCCTAGTGTTCTGCAGTGTTCCCAGTGCTCCATGGTGTCCCTAGTTTTCGTGGTGTTCCGCAGTGTTCTGTAGTGTTCTGTAGTGTCCCCAGTGTTCCGTAGTGTTCCCAGTGTTCCGTAGGGATGTGATCCACCCACTTCCCCTTCACTAATTGCTTTTTTTAATGGGGCTGCCTTTTCCTTGTATCACCCACTATTAGTACCCAACATTAGACCACTTGTACCAAATCAAAAGATACCTGACCCTTGGGTCCTGGATCCCAGACGGAACAGATCGCAGACTAGACTGCGGGGGAAGAAAAAACAGGTTTGAAGTGTCCATCCAACCTACCAGTGAAGCGGATCATTTGAAGAAAACCATATGCACCGGCATCTGCTTTCTCGTGACTTCTAGCAAACTGAACGGCAGAGTATCTACAGAGTCTAGAGAAGCGCCGCGCGCTGAGCCACTGTTTTTAAATGGAATAGCCATCTGTCTCTCTTTTCTTCGGCAGCGAGAGCTTTTCTTGGCACGAAGGGACAAGCCACTCTTCTACGACTTTCTGAAATAAAGGAGTCTCCACAGACAAGCTAAGTGTCAACTGCTCATTCAACTGTGATCCCAAAAGTAGAGGGACAGAAGAAAACAGTCTTCATTGGAAGTCCAACATGTGTGACATTGTAAAAAATGGACAAAATACAGATCTCATTGTAAAAAATGGACAAAATACAGATCTCATTGTAAAAAAGAGGTCCAGATATGATGCTTATGACACTGCCAGCATATGATGTCAACTGAATGTTATCCGACACACATGGCTTATACACTGTTCTGTTCACACCAGAAAGTTGATCTGACCATTTAGCCCTATTCACGTTAAAAATACTAGGAAAATTGTGGCATACAGTTGAGGCATTAGTACGTTGTGGTACGTTACCTCGGCAGGTAGCCTAGCAGTTAAGAGCGTTGGGCCGGTAACAATAATAACGAAAATTATAATCATTCGGTTGGTGCTTATATTCATCCTATTTAACACATGTGCAAGTGTTCATTAATATGCACGTGTGAAAGGTTGCTGGGTCAAATCCCTGACTGAAGTGAAAAAATCTGTCGATGTTCCCCTTGAGCAAGGCACTTAACCTTTAATTGCTCCTGTCACTCTGGGATAAGACCGTCTGCCTAATGACTGAATTTGAAATGTAAGTAATACCCTCCTACAATTCATCCTAACCTATCATCACCCACTCTACTCTACCCAGATTGTCCCTAATGCCACAAAAGGAAATGGAGTTAAACACTGGAGAGGAAATGAGAGGAAAAGTTCAATCAAAGCCTTGGTCTCTGTCTCTTTTCAGGGTTATAATGGCTAGCTGCTAATGAGGGCTACCGCTATAGCTTGGACTCCTGAGAGCCTGCTTCACTCTGTCTATTTAACCGTCTGTGTTCAAGCCAGACAGTACACGCTGTCCGTGACATGAAATGCATATAGTGAGTAAATGTGTAATTCAGTATACTGGAAATGGTGGCTGGTGGTTTTGATAATAAGTCTACGTTGTAATCACTCGATAAGATAGTAAAGATGTCCCATTCCACTGACCTCCCTTTTGTTGAATTATTATAACAGATGTCTTTAAAGATTTTACTAATAGACTCAACTTTGTCTATTTTTCGTTAAATTGCCTAGTCCCGAAAGTAAAAAAAAAAAACTGCTTTTCAAAGCTTTGTTGGCATTGATAACTCTGCTAATGACACTATGAATACAGGAATGTTCCACTCACCTTCAGGGCAGAGAGGAAGTGACCAATACAAGCTTTTACTAATTGATGAAAATAACACCCTGAGCCCCCTGTCACGGCCCAGTAAAGAAGCGAGGTGTTGTGAGAGTCGGGGCTGACAGGGGGCTTCTGCAGGTGCCTATTGTTTGTACTCACCATGAGAGGTTTAGTTTAGGAGTTGGAGGGGAGGCCACTCTCCATAAGGGGTTAAGGAGTAGGAGGGGAGGCGGCTGGTTTGAACACGACCACTAGAAAAGGACCAGGGTTGGATTAGCTTGTTCCCATCGGTATGGGGCTATTCGTTTGGTAACGTCATTAGATGGCATTAAAGCTTTTCGCTTTTTCTTCCTTTATTCCCTCCAAACTCCCACAATGCCCTTGGGGATTAGTTGACTAGCAGCTTTAATTGACCGACTGCAGTCTCTCTATATTGATTGGACCGCAAAATGATGTTATTCCTTAGCTGCCGTTTGCTTTGATGGACTAGGAACTCGGAACAAGAGAGGACAAACTGATTAGTTACACCTCATAAAAAAAAGATTTTACACTTTTTCTACTAACATTTAAATGTAAAAACTGACTATGTATTTACATGTAATTGTAAACTGAAATGTTGAAAATATCAATAACTTTTTTCCAGTGCTACAATAAGGTCCAATACTGCTCTTTGATTGATCTAATATTCCCAGGGACTTCTGGCTAAAACTGACACTTTTACTGAAACGTTGATTAATTAACGTGCACTGTCCCTGTAAACATAAACTCAAACAAATGAAAAAACTCTGAGGTAATATGTTGCCTCCTACACATTGTATTATTAAGTGGGAAAGATGTCCACATCCCTCACAACAGTAATGACAACTGGACCGAGTCACTCAGCAGTATACTTTTTAACGCCTTGTTTTTACCTGATCTGTCCTGATCTTGTCCACATTCTGATTGCACCCGCATTTTCTCAAACTCAAATTTTACCTTTATTTAACTAGGCAAGTCAGTTAAGAACAAATTCTTATTTTCAATGACTTTCTGTTCAGGGGCAGAACAACAGAATGTGGACAAGTTCGGGGGTTTGAACTTGCAACCTTCCGGTTACTAGTCCAACGCTCTAACCACTAGGCTACCCTGCCGCTCCATATATCTACACATGGTATTAAAATGTGTCTCATATTCATCCACTTTGTCCACATTGTGACCATATTTCCTGCAAATTATTTGATAGCTATTCTTTATAAATAATAATAATAATAATATATATGTCTTTTTTTTTTTTACATATTATATATATTGAGGCCAGAAGTTAATGGTGGCATCTGTCAATGATTTCAGAAGGTGGGATAATTAGGATTTCAATGGTTTCTCTGTCCACATCTGTCTACACGTGTAAGATGTCCAGACACAATACGTGCCTGATCACCTCTGGAGGTGGTCAGGAAGATCTGATCACAATCAAATCACAATGTGTCTTTTAATCATCTACACCTGTCTAAAAATGTGGCCACTATCAGAATGTGGACAAGATCTCTCCTTCTTCCACCCTCTACCCTGTTCTCCCCACCCTGCTCTCTCCACCCTGCTCTCTCCACCCTCCATGTTCTTTCCATCATCCACCCTCCACCCTGTTCTCTCCACCCTCTACCCTGTTCTCTCCACCATGTTCTTTCCATCATCCACCCTTCACCCTGTTCTCTCCACCCTCTACCCTATTCTCCCCACCCTCCACCCTGTTCTCTCCACCCTCCACTCCCCACCCTCTACCCTGTTCTCCCCACCCTCTACCCTGTTCTCCCCACCCTCCATGTTCTTTCCATCATCCACCCTCCACCCTGTTCTCTCCACCCTCTACCCTGTTCTCCCCACCCTCCACCCTGTTCTCTCCACCATGTTCTTTCCATCATCCACCCTTCACCCTGTTCTCTCCACCCTCTACCCTGTTCTCTCCACCCTCCACCCTGTTCTCTCCACCCTCCACCCTGTTCTCTCCACCCTCCACCCTGTTCTCTCCACCCTGTTCTCTCCACCCTCCACCCTGTTCTCTCCACCCTCCACCCTGTTCTCTCCACCCTCTACCCTGTTCTCTCCACCCTCTACCCTGTTCTCTCCACCCTCTACTCTCCACCCTCTACCCTGTTCTCTCCACCCTCTACCCTGTTCTCCCCACCCTCTACCCTGTTCTCTCCACCCTGCTCTCTCCACCCTCCACCATGTTCTTTCCATCATCCACCCTTCACCCTGTTCTCTCCACCCTCTACCCTGTTCTCTCCACCCTCTACCCTGTTCTCTCCACCCTCTACCCTGTTCTCTCCACCCTCTACCCTGTTCTCTCCACCCTCTACCCTGTTCTCTCCACCCTCTACCCTGTTCTCTCCACCCTCCACCCTGTTCTCTCCACCCTCCACCCTGTTCTCTCCACCCGCCACCCTGTTCTCTCCACCCTCCACCCTGTTCTCTCCACCCTGTTCTCTCCACCCTCCACCCTGTTCTCTCCACCCTCTACTCTCCACCCTCTACCCTGTTCTCTCCACCCTCTACCCTGTTCTCTCCATCATCCACCCTGTTCTCTCCACCATCCACAGGCCAGACCCAGGCCAGACCCGGGTGTGCTCGGTTGTCAAGGCGCTGGTGGCCAAAATAAATAGTGCACCCAATTAAGATTCCAACGGGTTGTTCTCGTGTCTACTCTGAAGCCTCAGCCACTCGACATGTGAGGTTTGACTCTGCTGTGAAGAATCAGACACTCGACATGTGAGGTTTGACTCTGCTGTGAAGAATCAGACACTTGACATGTGAGGTTTGACACTGCTGTGAAGACTCAGGTACTTGACATGTGAGGTTTGACCCTGCTGTGAAGACTCAGGTACTTGACATGTGAGGTTTCTGGGCACTTCTGGGCACTCATATGAATTACACCGGTTGGTCCACTCAAGAATTATACATAAGCTCTAAAGACACAGGCAATATTTGACATGTTCATTTGATATAATATGTTCTGGCAAATTGCTTAGAGTGGAAGTTGACACCTACAATTATCACAGGCATATAAACTGCAAATGAATCCAAGTGGCACAGCACTAGGCAGATACTAAGACAAGTTGAGGTGTTTCCATATGCTGTCTCGCTGACTGGCTTCAGATGTCCTTGCCAACATTACAACCGTACCTATTTGAAACATGTTTATGCTGCTTAGGGAGTGTAATAAGCACTAACAAATTAGATGATTTAGCCAAAGTGAATGGAAATGAGTCCTTGTGTATTTATAATTTAATTTGAAATCAGCAAAAGTGTCCCTAAACTGCGACCCTAGTGTCACTAAATGTAAACTAAGCAGTACAGGGACAGGTGTTTTGGGATATGGCTAAAGGTACTCGCCTCTCTCTGTAGATAATTATAGTGTGGCTAATGACTGATGCCAAGCTGCTGTACAGATGGTGATATGGTGGTCGCAGGACAGACAGTTGCTGCTCTGCTCTCGTTGGAAATACACTGCATTCGGAAAGTATTCAGACCCCTTGAGTTTTTCCACATTTTGTTACGTTACAGCCTTATTCTAAAATAGATTAAATAAAATAAATCCTCATCAATCTACACACAATACCCCATAATACCCCATAACACCCCATAATACCCCATAATACCCCATAACACCCCATAATACCCCATAATACCCCATAATACCCCATAATACCACAAAAACAGGTTTGAATTTCTTTTAGCAAATTTATTGAAAATAAAAAACTGAAATACCTTATTTACGTAAGTTTTCAGACACTTTGATCATCCTTGAGATGTTTCTATAACTTGATAGGAGTCCACCTGTGGTAAATTAAATTGATTGGACATGATTTGGAAAGGCACACACCTGTCTATACAAGATCCCAGAGCAAAAACCAAGCCATGAGGTCGAAGGAATTGTCTGTAGAGCTCTGAGACAGGATTGTGTCGAGGCTCAGATCTGGGGAAGGGTAACAAACTATTTCTGCAGCATTGAAGGTCCCCAAGGACACAGCGGCCTCCATCACTCTTAAATGTAAGAAGTTTGGAACCACCAAGACTCTTTCTAGAGCTGGCCGCGACGCGAAACTGAGCAAATTGCGGGAGAAAGGCCTTGGGTTAGAGAGGTGACCAAGAACCCGATGGTCACTCTGACAGAGCTCCAGAGTTCCTCTGTGGAGATGGAAGAACCTCCCAGAAGGACAACCATCTCTGCAGCACTCCACCAATCAGGCCTTTGTGGTAGAGAGGTGAGACGGAAGCCACTCCTCTGTAAAAGGCACAGGATAGCCAAAAGACACTCTCAGACCATGAGAAACAAGATTCTCTGGTCTGATGAAACCAAGATTGAACTCTTTGGCCTGAATGCCAAGCGTCACATCTGGAGGAAACCTGGCACCATCCCTACGGTGAAGCATGGTGGTGGTAGCATCATGCTGTGGGGATGTTTTTCAGCAGCAGGGACTGAGAGACTAGTCAGGATCGAGGGAAAATGAACAGAGCGAAGTACAGAGAGATCCTTGATGAAAACCTGCTCTAGAGCGCTCAGGACCTCAGACTGGGGCAAAGGTTCACCTTCCAACAGGACAACGACCCTAAGCACACAGCCAAGACAATGCAGGAGTGGCTACAGGACTCCAGTCTGAAAGTCCTTGAGTGGCCCAGCCAGAGCCCGGACTTGAACCCGATTGAACACCTCTGGAGAGACCTGAAAATAGCTTTGCAGCGATGCTCCCCATCCAACCTGACAGAGCTTGAGAGGATCTGTAGAGAAGAATGGGAGAAACTCCCCAAATATAGGTGTGCCAAGCTTATAGTATCATACCCAAGAAGACTTGAGGCTGTAATCGCTGCCAAAGGTGCTTCAACAAAGTACTGAGTAAAGGGTCTGAATACTTATGTAAATGTCATATTTCTGTTTTTATTTCAGTTTTAATCAATATGCAAACATTCCTGAAAACCTGTTTTTGCTTTGTCATTATGGGGCAATGTGTGCAGATTGGTCAGGGAAAAAAAGCAATTGAATCAATTTTAGAATAAGGTTGTAATGGGGGGAAGAAAAAGTCAAGGGGTCTGAATACTTCCTGAATGCACATGTCAGTGATACCAGTAGTCTTAAAATAAATGACTCTGTTGATAATCACATAGGATCTCTATTAGAACTGAGAGCGAGAGTGAGAGAGAGAGAATGGTTAATGAGCTCATGAGTTCTTCTGCAAAAAAATATAGAATTATAGTCGGATAAATGTAGATAAACTTGCATTTTTTTTGCAAGGACTTATACAGGATACTGACCTCAACATTAAAACCTTCAATCCAAATCAAAATTCCACACCTAAAGCCTTGATTTTGGACAAAATTACCTGAATGGATTCTTACTACCAAGGACTATGAAGAAAAAACTTCTAACAAACCAAAACCTGCAGAAGAAACACAGAGGAAACCTGGAAATACCATCCAATACAACTGAGTGAGTAAGGTTCAGTCTGAAGCTACTGCTGAAGCCAAAAAGTTAAAGACAATAATGTAAGTAAACAAGCTAAGTAAGTAAATATACTACCAAGCTGCTAGGACAGAACCGACCCGGCAGCACCTTCAATTAGCACTGAAGTGTGAAGTCAGATGTGTGAAAACTCTTGAGCCCAACAACAGAGTTACACAGCCCCCCCCCCCCCCCGACCCACAAAGAAATCGAAAAACAAATCCAATTTTGAAAAACTCCCATATCTACTGGGTGAAATTCCACAGTGTGCCATCACAGCAGCAGGATTTGTGACCTGTTGCCACAAGAAAAGAGCAACCAGTGAAGAACAAACACCGTTGTAAATTCAACCTATATTTATATGTATTTTTTCCCCTTTTGTACTTTAACTATTTGCACATACAGAGACAGACAGAGACAGAGACAGAGACAGAGAGAGAGAGAGAGAGAGAGACAGAGACAGAGACAGACAGAGAGAGAGAGAGACAGAGAGAGACAGAGACAGAGAGAGACAGAGAGAGAGAGAGAGAGAGAGAGAGAGAGAGACAGAGAGAGACAGAGAGAGAGAGAGACAGAGAGAGAGAGAGACAGAGAGAGACAGAGAGAGAGAGAGACAGAGAGAGACAGAGACAGAGAGCGATACAGAGAGAGAGAGAGAGACAGAGAGAGAAGAGAGAGAGAGAGAGAGAGAGACAGAGAGAAGAGAGAGAGCCAGAGAGCCAGAGAGCCAGAGAGCCAGAGAGCCAGAGAGCCAGAGAGACAGAGAGACAGAGAGACAGAGAGACAGAGAGACAGAGAGACAGACAGAGAGACAGAGAGACAGAGAGACAGAGAGAGAGAGAGAGACAGAGAGAGACAGAGAGAGAGAGAGAGAGAGAGAGAGAGAGAGAGAGAGAGAGAGAGAGAGAGAGAGAGAGAGAGAGAGAGAGAGAGAGAGAGAGAGAGAGAGATGTATGTGGTGTGTATGTGTGTTTGTCTCAGTATTTACTGTAGGGCTCTTCTTTGACATTTGCTCTCTAAATGAGGAATGACATCTACTGCAGGTGTAAACAACATGTCTCTTATTGGGAAAACACTGCATTTTGAATGGCTGTTTTTGAGGTTGAATTACATACAACTATGACTTTAAATGTAAGTAAATGATGATATGATCATTTTTGTGACCTTCATTACATTGGTTTATCACTTTAAATGTAAACACACTCTCTCTCACACACACACACGCCACACAATCCCACCCTCCCCTGTTCACACATCCATCCCCTCCACCTCTCTACAGTAGGTGTGTGGTCCCCTCCATCTCTCTACAGTAGACTTGTGGTCCCCTCCATCTCTCTGCAGTAGGCTTGTGGTCCCCTCCATCTCTCTACAGTAGGGATGTGGTCCCCTCCATCTCTCTACAGTAGGTCTGTGGTCCCCTCCACCATCCCCCTCTCTACAGTAGGTCTGTGGTCCCCTCCACCCTCCACCTCCCAACTGTAGGTATGTGGTCCCCTCCACCTCCCTACAGTAGGTATGTGGTCCCCTCCATCTCTCTACAGTAGGTCTGTGGTCCCCTCCACCCTCCACCTCCCAACTGTAGGTATGTGGTCCCCTCCACCTCCCTACAGTAGGTCTGTGGTCCCCTCCACCCTCCACCTCTCTACTGTAGGTCTGTAGTCCCCTCCACCCTCCACCTCTCTACAGTAGGTCTATTGTCCCCTCCACCTCTCTACAGTAGGTCTGTGGTCCCCTCCACCCCTGTACAGTAGGTCTGTGGTCCCCTCAACCCTCCACCTCTCTACAGTAGGTCTGTGGTCCCCTCCACCCTCGTACAGTAGGTCTGTGGTCCCCTCCACCCTCCACCCCTGTACAGTAGGTCTGTGGTCCCCTCAACCCTCAACCCTCCACCTCTCTACTGTAGGTCTGTAGTCCCCTCCACCCTCCACCTCTCTACAGTAGGTCTATTGTCCCCTCCACCTCTCTACAGTAGGTCTGTGGTCCCCTTCACCCTCCACCCCTGTATAGTAGGTCTGTGGTCCCCTCAACCCTCCACCTCTCTACAGTAGGTCTGTGGTCCCCTCAACCCTCCACCTCTCTACAGTAGGTCTGTGGTCCCCTCAACCCTCCACCTCTCTACAGTAGGTCTGTGGTCCCCTCCACCTCTCTACAGTAGGTCTGTGGTCCCTTCCACCCTCCACCTCTCTCCTGTAGGTCTGTGGTCCCCTCCACCCTCCATCTCTCTACAGTAGGTCTGTGGTCCCCTCCACCCTCCACCTCTCTACAGTAGGTGTGTAGTCCCCTCCACCCCTCTACAGTAGGTTTGTAGTCCCCTCCACCTCTCTACAGTAGGTCTGTGGTCCCCTCCACCTCTCTACAGTAGGTCTGTGGTCCCCTCCGCCCTCCGCCTCTCTAGAGTAGGTCTGTGGTCCCCTCCCCCCTCCATCTCTCTAGAGTAGGTCTGTGATCCCCTCCACCTCTCTACAGTAGGTCTGTGGTCCCCTCCACCCTCCACCTCCCTACTGTAGGTCTGTGGTCCCCTCCACCTCTCTACAGTAGGTGTGTGGTCCCCTCCACCTCTCTACAGTAGGTCTGTGGTCCCCTCCACCCTCCACCTCTCCGCAGTAGGTCTGTGGTCCACTCCACCTCTCCGCAGTAGGTCTGTGGTCCCCTCCACCCTCCACCTCTCCGCAGTAGGTCTGTGGTCCACTCCACCTCTCCGCAGTAGGTCTGTGGTCCCCTCCACCTCTCCGCAGTAGGTCTGTGGTCCCCTCCACCTCTCTGCAGTAGGTCTGTGGTCCACTCCACCTCTCTGCAGTAGGTCTGTGGTCCACTCCACCTCTCCGCAGTAGGTCTGTGGTCCCCTCCACCTCTCTGCAGTAGGTCTGTGGTCCACTCCACCTCTCTACAGTAGGTCTGTGGTCCCCTCCACCCTCCACCTCTCCGCAGTAGGTCTGTGGTCCACTCCACCTCTCCGCAGTAGGTCTGTGGTCCCCTCTACTGTAGCAGCCACACCTGGAGAGTGGAGCCCCTGACGCTGAAGCAGCTATGTGTGAAGTCTACTGTATTGTGATAGTTGTAACCTACTGGCGCTGTGTGAAGGCTTGGTATAATTATCCCTGTAATTGTCTCAGATCATTTAATTCAGGATTAACACTTCTCACCTCCAACGGCCGAAGGCTTTAGTCAAGCTCATCCCTGATTGCCTCTTGGGCTTTGTGGGACTCAACAAGGTTTGCGCTCCAAACGGCATCCTATTTCACTATGTAGTGCACTACTTTTTACCATGGCCCATAGGGTTAGGGTCCATAGGGTTAGGGCCCATAGGGTTAGGGCCCGTTGTTCTCTGGTCAAAAGTAGTGCACTATATAGGGAATAAGGTCCCTATTTAGGATGCTTAAATATGAGTTCTCTCTCTCTCTCTTTGAGTCACACAGCTAAAGGGGGTGGAAAAAATCTCTCTTCAGTCTGTTTGGACTATAGCTTGTCACGGATACAGGGCAATGCATGCACGCGCACACGCAAGCACACACACGCACGCGCACGCACACGCACGCACACGCACACACACGCACACACACGCACACACACACCATTACCACGTCCCATTACTATGGTTTCTGTTTAGCGTTGCTGATGTTTGAGCAGAGAGTTGACAGAGTCGCTTTTCATTTCAGTCACAGTCAGATCTCACATCTTTGATTCCCTAATCCTCCCTGTGTTTGCAGAGGGAGACGGGCGTGATGACTTCCCACTGTCTGTGCTCAATAGGGCCTGCTGGTTTCTAGTGAGGCTCGTAGCAGAACCACAAATGAAAGCATTATACTGAGCCGGATCTCACAGCTCTCTCCTCTGGTCTTGGTTTTAACGTGCTCATCCAAGGTGAACCAGTCAGACACCCAATCAAAATACAACAGTTATGACAGAAAACTAAGAGGTTGGTGTGTGTTGTCTCTGCCCCATCTCAACCTGTCTGTCTCAACCTGTCTGTCTCAACCGGTCTGTCTGACCTGTCTGTCTGACCTGTCTGTCTGACCTGTCTGTCTGACCTGTCTGTCTGACCTGTCTGTCTGACCTGTCTGTCTCAACCAGTCTGTCTCAACCAGTCTGTCTGACCTATCTGTCTCAACCTCTCTGGCTGACCTGTCTGTCTGACCTGCCTGTCTCAACCTGTCTGTCTCAACCTGTCTGGCTGACCTGTCTGTCTCAACCTGTCTGGCTGACCTGTCTGTCTCAACCTGTCTGTCTCAACCTGTCTGTCTCAACCTGTCTGACGGACCTGTCTGTCTCAACCTGTCTGTCTGACCTGTCTGTCTGACCTGTCTGTCTCAACCTGTCTGTCTCAACCTGTCTGTCTCAACCTGTCTGTCTCAACCTGTCTGTCTCAACCTGTCTGTCTCAACCTGTCTGTCTAACTTGTCTGTCTGTCTGTCACAGTGTACAACATTGCTGTTGGCATTACTTCAGTGTCGAGGTGAGGACAAGGACAGTGCAGTCTAACCAAAAGCTCAATTTGCTGTCAGATCATTTAGTAGATAGTAGTTATTCAAGATATCACACATCCTTATTCCAACAAATGACTAAATGATGGTGAGGGTATTCACCGGACTATTTACATTGACGACCCCCCCTTCCCCCCTCCCCTCCGTTTGTTTTGTACGCTGCTGATACTCGCTGTTAATTATCTATGCTTAATCACTTTACCCCTACCTAGATGTACAAATTACTTCAACTAACCTGTACCCCCGCACATTAACTCGGTACCGGTATCCCCTGTATATAGCCTCGTTATTGTTATGTTATTGTGTTAAATCTTTTTTTTTTTTACTTTCCTT
The DNA here is from genome assembly GCF_013265735.2 of Oncorhynchus mykiss. Lineage (NCBI taxonomy): Eukaryota > Metazoa > Chordata > Actinopteri > Salmoniformes > Salmonidae > Oncorhynchus > Oncorhynchus mykiss. The sequence continues at coordinate 34,862,053 of NC_048578.1, forward strand.
TATTTGCTAAATATTTTCTTAACTCTTCTTGAACTGCACTGTTGGTTAATTAAAAAACGTCTTCAGGATTGGTGGGTCCCCTGAGGGACGGTTGAGCTAACGTATGCTAATGCGATTAGCATGAGGTTGTAAGTAACAAGAACCTTTCCCAGGACATAGACACATCTGATATTGGCAGAAAGCTTAAATTCTTGTTAATCTAACTGCACTGTCCAATTTACAGTAGCTATTACAGTGAAATAATACCATGCTATTGTTTGAGGAGAGTGCACAATTTTGAACATGAAAAGATATTAATAAACAAATTAGGCACATTTGGGCAGTCTTGATACAACATTTTGAACAGAAATGCAATGGTTCACTGGATCAGTCTAAAACGCATACACTTCTGCCATCTAGTGGCCAAAATCTAATTTGCAGCTGGGCTGGAATAATACATTATGGCCTTTCCCTTGCATTTCAAAGATGACGGTACAAATAAATTACAAAAAAAACAGTTATTTTTTTGTATTATCTTTTACCAGATCTATTGTGTAATATTCTCCAACATTCCTTTCACATTTCCACAAACTTCAAAGTGTTTCATTTCAAATGGTACCAATAATATGCATATCCTTGCTTCAGGGCCTGAGCTAAAGGCAGTTGGATGCATGTCATTTTAGGCAAAAATTGGAAAAAAAGGGGCCGATCCTTAAGGGCTTTTAAGTAAGCATTTCACGGTAAGGTCTACCTACACCTGTTGTATTTGGCGGCATGTTTCAAATAAAGTTTGATCTCATTTGATAAAGCCAGAGAGTTGTATTGACAGATGATGATGATGATGATGACGATAATGATGGAGGATATCATAAAGCCAGAGAGTTGTACTGACAGATGATGATGATGATGATGATGATGATGAGGGTATCATGAAGCCAGAGAGTTGTACTGACAGATGCTGATGATGATGATGATGATGATGACGGGGGTATCATAAAGCCAGAGAGTTGTACTGGCAGATGATGACGATATCATAAAGCCAGAGAGTTGTACTGACAGATGATGATGATGATGATGATGATGATGAGGGTATCATAAAGCCAGAGAGTTGTACTGACAGATGATGACGATATCATAAAGCCAGAGAGTTGTACTGACAGATGATGATGATGATGATGATGATGATGAGGGTATCATAAAGCCAGAGAGTTGTACTGACAGATGATGATGATGAGGATATCATAAAGCCAGAGAGTTGTACTGGCAGATGATGATGATGATGATATCATAAAGCCAGAGAGTTGTACTGACAGATGATGATGATGATGATGATGAGGATATCATAAAGCCAGAGAGTTGTACTGACAGATGATGATGATGAGGGTATCATAAAGCCAGAGAGTTGTACTGACAGATGATGATGATGATGATGATGATGATGGAGGGTATCATAAAGCCAGAGAGTTGTACTGGCAGATGATGATGATGATGATGATGATGATGATGATGAGGGTATCATAAATCCAGAGAGTTGTACTGACAGATGATGATGATGATGATGATGATGAGGGTATCATAAAGCCAGAGAGTTGTACTGACAGATGATGATGATGATGATGATGATGAGGGTATCATAAAGCCAGAGAGTTGTACTGACAGATGATGATGATGATGATGATGAGGGTATCATAAAGCCAGAGAGTTGTACTGACAGATGATGATGATGATGATGATGAGGGTATCATAAAGCCAGAGAGTTGTACTGACAGATGATGATGATGATGATATCATAAAGCCAGAGAGTTGTACTGACAGATGATGATGATGATGATGATGAGGGTATCATAAAGCCAGAGAGTTGTACTGACAGATGATGATGATGATGATGATGATGATGAGGGTATCATAAAGCCAGAGAGTTGTACTGACAGATGATGATGAGGGTATCATAAAGCCAGAGAGTTGTACTGGCAGATGATGATGATGATGATATCATAAAGCCAGAGAGTTGTACTTACAGATGATGATGATGAGGGTATCATAAAGCCAGAGAGTTGTACTGACAGATGATGATGATGATGATGATGAGGATATCATAAAGCCAGAGAGTTGTACTGGCAGATGATGATGATGATGATATCATAAAGCCAGAGAGTTGTACTTACAGATGATGATGATGAGGGTATCATAAAGCCAGAGAGTTGTACTGGCAGATGATGATGATGATGATGATGAGGGTATCATAAAGCCAGAGAGTTGTACTGACAGATGATGATGATGATGATGATGAGGGTATCATAAAGCCAGAGAGTTGTACTGGCAGATGATGATGATGATGATGATGAGGATATCATAAAGCCAGAGAGTTGTACTGGCAGATGATGATGATGATGATATCATAAAGCCAGAGAGTTGTACTTACAGATGATGATGATGATGATATCATAAAGCCAGAGAGTTGTACTTACAGATGATGATGATGATGATATCATAAAGCCAGAGAGTTGTACTTACAGATGATGATGATGATGATATCATAAAGCCAGAGAGTTGTACTTACAGATGATGATGATGAGGGTATCATAAAGCCAGAGAGTTGTACTGGCAGATGATGATGATGATGATATCATAAAGCCAGAGAGTTGTACTGGCAGATGATGATGATGATGATGATGAGGATATCATAAAGCCAGAGAGTTGTACTGGCAGATGATGATGATGATGATATCATAAAGCCAGAGAGTTGTACTTACAGATGATGATGATGAGGGTATCATAAAGCCAGAGAGTTGTACTGGCAGATGATGATGATGATGATGATGAGGATATCATAAAGCCAGAGAGTTGTACTGACAGATGATGATGATGATGATGATGATGATGAGGGTATCATAAAGCCAGAGAGTTGTACTGACAGATGATGATGATGATGATGATGAGGATATCATAAAGCCAGAGAGTTGTACTGGCAGATGATGATGATGATGAGGGTATCATAAAGCCAGAGAGTTGTACTTACAGATGATGATGATGATGATATCATAAAGCCAGAGAGTTGTACTTACAGATGATGATGATGAGGGTATCATAAAGCCAGAGAGTTGTACTGGCAGATGATGATGATGATGATATCATAAAGCCAGAGAGTTGTACTTACAGATGATGATGATGAGGGTATCATAAAGCCAGAGAGTTGTACTTACAGATGATGATGATGAGGGTATCATAAAGCCAGAGAGTTGTACTTACAGATGATGATGATGAGGGTATCATAAAGCCAGAGAGTTGTACTTACAGATGATGATGATGAGGGTATCATAAAGCCAGAGAGTTGTACTTACAGATGATGATGATGACGATATCATAAAGCCAGAGAGTTGTACTTACAGATGATGATGATGAGGGTATCATAAAGCCAGAGAGTTGTACTGACAGATGATGATGATGATGATGATGAGGATATCATAAAGCCAGAGAGTTGTACTGGCAGATGATGATGATGACGATATCATAAAGCCAGAGAGTTGTACTTACAGATGATGATGATGAGGGTATCATAAAGCCAGAGAGTTGTACTGACAGATGATGATGTTGATGATGATGATGAGGATATCATAAAGCCAGAGAGTTGTACTGACAGATGATGATGATGTTGATGATGATGATGATGATGATGGAGGGTATCATAAAGCCAGAGAGTTGTACTGACAGATGATGACGGGGGTATCATAAAGCCAGAGAGTTGTACTGGCAGATGATCACTGTCAGGTTCCATCCGTTACAGTCCCTGTCACCATGTTAGTATCTCTTTACTCGACATACATACACTTTCTGCAGTCCTACGTTGCTCCATTGGTTACGAACCATCAAATTACAACTGACGTTTTCCTGTCCAAACGCAAACTTACAACCTCCACTAGTCAATCAACGCCACAAATGATGTCTCGGCTCATAAAGTAAAAACACACACTTGCATCCCTATTGGCACTATTTTTCCTGTTTAGTGCAGTTCTTTTTAAAAGCAGGGCCCAAAGGGTTCTTGTCAAAAGTAGGGAATAGGGTGCCATTTGGAAGGTAACCAACGTGTGTTTCTACCGGTGTCTCTTGGTCTTAGATGAAGTACTGTTGACTTTGAAACGTCATTTGGACGACTGGGTGCAGTTGGAAAGAGCTACAGTAGCGTCACTGATGGGTTTTAAAGTGCTCCGTTTTCAGAGGCCGTCACAGAATATGCAAATGTTGAGTGGCACCAGCCGAGTTTAAACAAATGCATTGTCGTCATGTCTCATTAAGAACTGCTGCATGGGGTCAATATCCTCTCAACCCAAGGTCTTTCTGCTACATGGGGTCAATATCCTCTCAACCCAAGGTCTTTCTGCTACATGGGGTCAATATCCTCTCAACCCAAGGTCTTTCTGCTACATGGGGTCAATATCTTTTCAACCCAAGGTCTTTCTGCTACATGGGGTCAATATCCTCTCAACCCAATGTCTTTCTGCTACATGGGGTCAATATCCTCTCAACCCAAGGTCTTTCTGCTACATGGGGTCAATATCCTCTCAACCCAAGGTCTTTCTGCTACATGGGGTCAATATCCTCTCAACCCAATGTCTTTCTGCTACATGGGGTCAATATCCTCTCAACCCAAGGTCTTTCTGCCACATGGGGTCAATATACTCTACTATCATGGTAAATTCATGTTGAGGCCTTGAATTCTTAAATTTAGATGTGCAGTAAATAAAGTGAGATACGAGATCAAATACAATACCAAGATATTCATATCATTGTAAATATAATACCAAGATTATCCTAGCATTGTAAATACAATACCAAGATTATTCTAGCATTGTACATGTAAATACAATACCAAGATTATCCTAGCATTGTACATGTAAATACAATACCAAGATTATCCTAGCATTGTACATGTAAATACAATACCAAGATTATCCTAGCATTGTACATGTAAATACAATACCAAGATTATCCTAGCATTGTACATGTAAATACAATACCAAGATGTTCCTATCATTGTAAATACATCGAGAGTTTGACATGTGTGTAATGCAATCCTCCATTTAGTCTTGTGCCTTGGAATTAGCCGGTTGCTCAACCATGTCACCATATTATCTTAACTAAGCCGACAAGTGAGAAGTCTGGAGCAAAACGATGACTGAGCCTTGAGCAAGAGAATGGAGACAGTTGTGTTTTTTTCTCAAGCTAATCTGTCAGTTATGAATTGTCAGACGCCAAACCAACTGACATTGAAGGGGTTTTTAATTTTTAAACATTACTTGCTAAATAGTCGATAGTCTGTTGATGTTGAGGTAAATAGTGCAAGTTTGGGCCTGGGATGAGAGCTTGACAACCCAGCCAAAGTATTCATGATACAACTGTATTTAAGATAATCTCAGTGTGACTAAGATCCCTTCTGGCTAAATAACATCTAGGTTTCCCTGAAGTCTGTGGCTGGATTTACTCAGCAGTCATTTCATGTGTTTGACCAAACGTCAGAACTTTGTCGTCATACAATTAACAATGGGATATATTTTATTTTTTAAGTGATCATTCCCAATCTTCCTCAGAGTTATGCATCAATAATGACTAGGTGTGAGACGACGCCACCAGACTAGAAGGTGAAAACACATACATCCTAATACAACGCTTCGTTCTCAGTAGTGTCGCCGTTCGTAACAGAGTCCCAGTCTATCCAAAAGGTATACCATATCTTCATTAAGACAGACGAATGACAGGCGTGGTCGAAAAAGCTGGGTTCAACAAAGTCTCAAGCCAACATCATTCTGGTACGATATATTTAGTTGTATTGTGTTCATTAATACCTAAATTACATCCTGTTATCCTGTTCTGTTAAAAAGGTTTTGACACAATTATTTTCTTTGAGTTGGTTTCACTCCAGAAGATAGGTGTGTGTTAAGCATTTTAGTGTTGGTCTAGATAGATGATTGACACCTTGGCATACTACCATCTCTGCTAAAGGTTCAAAAAACACTCTATTGACGCACAACGTGGCATCTTAGGGCAGAGTTAGACACACCAAGGTATTGCTGTTAGTATACACAAGGAAGTTTTCCAACCAGAGCCTGTCGAATGAAGTATGTACATCTGCTCACAATGTCAAAATCTATGTTATCCCCCAGTGGGTCGCGACCCGCTAGTGGGTTGCAGCAGGGTCCAAGTGGGGAACGGGACGACATTGTCTGGTCATTGCAAAATAAAAAACTGTATATATATGTATATATATATATATATATATATATTTAAAAAAAAAAAAAAAAAAAAATACATTTACGGGATGGAAAAAAGTTTAAGTGTAAACCTAAACGACTAAAACCAAATAGAAAGTAGGTAGAAAACACAATATAGCTAGATAACCTTAGAGATCAAAATAAAAGCTAGACAATCAGGCCCCCATTGATGTTTTTATAACATTTGAGCATAAAGAACACAGCATTAGCCATGTCAAAATGTGTAGAATTGTATGAAATCGGCTGTAAAACTCCCAACATTTTCTTTTGAGCTCCATGGCAGGATGTGTAGGTTAGCTTTCAAACTGCAACATATTTCCATCCACTGCCAATATAATATTTTCTATTCTTTGGTCTGTGAGTGTTTTTTTTTTTCCACCGTTCAACTGAAAAGACACCTCAATTGGTAGGTCACGTAGCAAAACAGCCTGGGAACTGCGTTACGCAGTACATTTGTATCTGGTTTGATTAGTGGCGACTGGCAACCATCGTCTATATTTGTCTCAGTCAGATATGTGTATTCTGGAGGTACACGTGATCGCTATTACGTGCATTTAGGGATACTAGCTAGGTTTCCATCCAATTGGCGAATGAGTTTCATACGTATTTTCAAAATCTGCATAAAAAGAATACAGTGCATTTTCCCACCAGAGATCTGTTTCCATCAAACGGACTTTGCAGATAGAAATCAGTGATGAGGTAATGCATACAAACATATAAAAAAAATAATTTATTTTTATGAACCTTTATTAAACTAGGCAAGTCAGTTAAGAACACTGATTTACAATGACGGCCAACCAGAAGATACTAATGACGCTCTACCAGAAGATACTAATGACGGCCTACCAGAAGATACTAATGACGCTCTACCAGAAGATACTAATGACGGCCTACCAGAAGATACTAATGACGGCCTACCAGAAGATGCTAATGACGGCCTACCAGAAGATACTAATGACGGCCTACCAGAAGATGCTAATGACGGCCTACCAGAAGATACTAATGACGGCCTACCAGAAGATACTAATGACGGCCTACCAGAAGATGCTAATGACGGCCAACCAGAAGATACCAATGACGGCCTACCAGAAGATACCAATGACGGCCTACCAGAAGATACCAATGACGGCCTACCAGAAGATACCAATGACGGCCTACCAGAAGATACTAATGACGGCCTACCAGAAGATGCTAATGACGGCCTACCAGAAGATACCAATGACGGCCTACCAGAAGATACTAATGACGGCCTACCAGAAGATACTAATGACGGCCTACCAGAAGATGCTAATGACGGCCTACCAGAAGATACTAATGACGGCCTACCAGAAGATACCAATGACGGCCTACCAGAAGATACCAATGACGGCCTACCAGAAGATACCAATGACGGCCTACCAGAAGATACCAATGACGGCCTACCAGAAGATACTAATGACGGCCTACCAGAAGATGCTAATGACGGCCTACCAGAAGATACCAATGACGGCCTACCAGAAGGCAAAAGGCTTCCGGCGGGGAAGGGAGCTGGGATTAAAAATAAAATATAAATATAGGACTAAACACACATCAAGACAAGAGAGACACCACAACACAACATAAAGAGAGACCTAAAGACAACAACATAGCAAGGCAGCAACACATGACAACATAGCATGGTAGCAAAACCCAAACATGGCAGCAGTACAACATGGCAGCAACACACAAAAACACAGCATGGTAGCAAAACCCAAACATGGCAGCAGTACAACATGGCAGCAACACACAAAAACACAGCATGGTAGCAAAACCCAAACATGGCAGCAGTACAACATGGTAGCAACACACGAAAACACAGCATGGTAGCAAAACCCAAACATGGCAGCAGTACAACATGGTAGCAACACACGAAAACACAGCATGGTAGCAAAACCCATACATGGCAGCAGTACAACATGGTAGCAACACACGAAAGCACAGCATGGTAGCAAAACCCAAACATGGCAGCAAAACCCAAACATGGCAGCAGTACAACATGGTAGCAACACACGAAAACACAGCATGGTAGCAAAACCCAAACATGGCAGCAGTACAACATGGTAGCAACACACAAAAACACAGCATGGTAGCAAAACCCAACATGGTAGCAGCCACAAAACATTATTGGGCACAGACAACAGCACAAAGGGCAAGAAGGTAAGTATGACTTCACTCTGATAAAAACTGTGGATGGAAATGTGGTTATCGTCACTGAAATATGTTGATTGGGCACAACAACAGTAAAAAAAATATGTTTCTCAAATGACACCCTATTCCCTATTGAGTGCACTACTTTTGACAAGGGACCATACTGTAGGGCTCCGGTCAAATGTAGTGCACTCAATAGGGAATAGGGTGCCATTTGGGATGCAGTCATTTGTCTAAAAGTAACAACCACAGGTAAATAGACTTCTTAGGAAACGATTTGCGGCCACATCGTGTCGCAACTGGCATGTGTTACAGTAAATGTAATGCAGCCTGCCTTCCCCCTTCCAATACCTTTCACTACAATCATCAACTCACCACTGTAAAATACCTGTCATTAAAGCGTAAAGGTATGAAGAAAATACCTACCTACCGCCAACCTCGTTTCTGTTGCTGTCTCTGCACGTATTGGGTCATTTCCACACATCTGTAGAAACACACCGCCTCTAATGGACTAGCTGGAGGTACCGTCTGTCTGTGTCTGAGTCCCAAATGGTACCCTATTGCCTTTATAGTGCACTACTTTTGACCCCTACCCTATGGGCCCTGATCAAAAGTAGTGCACTACACAGGGAAAAGGGTGCCGTTTCAGTAACAGCCATGTGTCTGTGGATTTATAGGAAGGTGTCTGACTGTTAAATATATAATTATTTTCACATTTCCTTCCTGCCTGGCACTACCTCTCTCTCCACACAGCTAGGCCTGGAGCAGGGGGCCGGGGGTGGAGAGCAGTCGAGCAGCCGCTGGTGGTGTGTGTGTTTGAGGGTGGAGAGCAGAGCGACTGGCTGGGAGAGAGGCCTTATCTGATCCAGACCACTTTGGGAAGGAAAGAGACACCTGTGGAATTCTGGAACGATATATTACCACCTAAGTAGCCATAAACCCTGAGTTAGTGTTATACCTGACTAGGCAATCTGTAACGGCTTCAGGCATCATCCCCTCATCATCCCCTCATCATCCCCTCAGCTTCTCAGAGTGGAAAAGGTGGTTTTACGCGGCAGACGAGAAGGAGGCTGCTTATCTTAAATGGCATTTAGACAAACAGACAAAAGCATATTTGAAAAATAAATACTGGACAGAGAGACAGGAACATTATTATTAGAAAAATAATGATAACACATTCTTCTGCATTATAACTAGAATGAATAACTCTTATTATAAACAGACTTGATCTAGAATCACTCAAACAGACTTGATCTAGAATCACTCAAACAGACTTGTTCTAGAATCACTCAAACAGACTTGATCTAGAATCACTCAAACAGACTTGATCTAGAATCACTCAAACAGACTTGATCTAGAGTCACTCAAACAGACTTGATCTAGAGTCACTCAGACTTGTTCTAGAATCACTCAAACAGACTTGATCTAGAATCACTCAAACAGACTTGTTCTAGAATCACTCAAACAGACTTGATCTAGAATCACTCAAACAGACTTGATCTAGAATCACTCAAACAGACTTGATCTAGAATCACTCAAACAGACTTGTTCTAGAATCACTCACACAGACTTGATCTAGAATCACTCAAACAGACTTGATCTAGAATCACTCACAGACTTGATCTAGAATCACTCAAACAGACTTGATCTAGAATCACTCAAACAGACTTGTTCTAGAATCACTCAAACAGACTTGTTCTAGAATCACTCAAACAGACTTGATCTAGAAGCACTCAAACAGACTTGTTCTAGAATCACTCAAACAGACTTGTTCTAGAATCACTCAGACTTGTTCTAGAATCACTCAAACAGACTTGTTCTAGAATCACTCAAACAGACTTTATCTAGAAGCACTCAAACAGACTTGTTCTAGAATCACTCAAACAGACTTGTTCTAGAATCACTCAAACAGACTTGATCTAGAAGCACTCAAACAGACTTGATCTAGAATCAAATGAAATCAAATTTGTCACATGGTTAACATATGTTAATGCGAGTGTAGCGAAATGCTTGTGCTTCTAGTTCTGACAGTGCAGTAATATCTAAAAAGTAATCTAACAATTCCCCATCAACTACCTAATACACACAAATCTAAAGGGGTAAATGAGAATATGTACATATAAGTATATGGATGAGTGATGGCCGAGCAGCGTAGGCAAGGTGCAATATTAAATACAGTATATACATGTGATATGAGTAACGTAAGATGTGCAAACATTACTTAAAGTGGCATTGTTTAAAGTGACTAGTGATTCATTTATTAAAGTGTCCAGTGATTGGGTCTCAGTGTAGTCAGCAGCTTCTCTGAGTTAGTGATTGTTGTTTAGCAGTCTGATGGCCTTGAGATGGAAGCTGTTTTTCAGTCTCTCGGTCCCAGCTTTGATGCACCTGTACTGTACTGACCTGGCCTTCTGGATGATAGCGGTGTGAACAGGCAGTGTCTCGGGTGGTTGTTGTCCCTGATGATCTTTTTAACCTTCCTGTGATATTGGGTACTGTAGGTGTCATGGAGGGCGGGTTGCTGGCCCCCGGTGATGCGTTGTGCAGATCGCACCACCCTCTGGAGAGCCTTGTGGTTGAGGGCAGTGCAGTTGCCGTACCAGACTGTGATGCAGCCCGACACGATGCTCTTGATTGTGCATCTGTAAAAGTTTGTCAGGGTTTTGGGTGACAAGCCAAATTTCTTCAGCCTCCTGAGGTTGAAGAGGCGCTGTCTCTTACTACCAGTCTCTATGGGTCTGTCTCCTACTACCAGTCTCTATGAGTCGGTCTCTTACTACCAGTCTCTATGGGCCTGTCTCCTACTACCAGTCTCTATGAGTCGGTCTCTTACTACCAGTCTCTATGGGTCTGTCTCCTACTACCAGTCTCTATGAGTCGGTCTCTTACTACCAGTCTCTATGGGCCTGTCTCCTACTACCAGTCTCTATGGGCCTGTCTCTTACTACCAGTCTCTTACTACCAGTCTCTATGGGTCTGTATCTTACTACCAGTCTCTTACTATCAGTCTCTATGGGTCTGTCTCTTACTACCAGTCTCTATGAGTCTGGCTCTTACTACCAGTCTCTTACTACCCGTCTCTATGGGTCTGTCTCCTACTACCAGTCTCTATGGGTCTGTCTCTTACTACCAGTCTCTATGAGTCTGGCTCTTACTACCAGTCTCTTACTACCCGTCTCTATGGGTCTGTCTCCTACTACCAGTCTCTATGGGTCTGTCTCTTACTACCAGTCTCTATGGGTCTGTCTCCTACTACCAGTCTCTATGGGTCTGTCTCTTACTACCAGTCTCTATGGGTCTGTCTCCTACTACCAGTCTCTATGGGCCTGTCTCCTACGACCAGTCTCTATGGGTCTGTCTCTTACTACCAGTCTCTTACTACCAGTCTCTATGGGTCTGTCTCTTACTACCAGTCTCTATGGGCCTGTCTCCTACTACCAGTCTCTATGGGTCTGTCTCTTACTACCAGTCTCTTACTACCAGTCTCTATGGGTCTGTCTCTTACTACCAGTCTCTATGAGTCTGTCTCTTACTACCAGTCTCCATGGGTCTGTCTCCTACTACCAGTCTCTATGGGTCTGTCTCTTACTACCAGTCTCCATGGGCCTGTCTGCTACTACCAGTCTCTATGGGCCTGTCTGCTACTACCAGTCTCTATGGGCCTGTCTCCTACTACCAGTCTCTATGGGCCTGTTTGCTACTACCAGTCTCTATGGGCCTGTCTCCTACTACCAGTCTCTATGGGCCTGTCTGCTACTACCAGTCTCTATGGGCCTGTCTCCTACTACCAGTCGCTATGGGCCTGTTTGCTACTACCAGTCTCTATGGGCCTGTCTCCTACTACCAGTCTCTATGGGCCTGTCTGCTACTACCAGTCTCTATGGGCCTGTCTCCTACTACCAGTCTCTATGGGTCTGTCTCCTACTACCAGTCTCTATGGGCCTGTCTCCTACGACCAGTCTCTATGGGTCTGTCTCTTACTACCAGTCTCTTACTACCAGTCTCTATGGGTCTGTCTCTTACTACCAGTCTCTATGGGCCTGTCTCCTACTACCAGTCTCTATGGGTCTGTCTCTTACTACCAGTCTCTTACTACCAGTCTCTATGGGTCTGTCTCTTACTACCAGTCTCTATGAGTCTGTCTCTTACTACCAGTCTCTATGAGTCTGTCTCTTACTACCAGTCTATGAGTCTGTCTCTTACTACCAGTCTCCATGGGCCTGTCTGCTACTACCAGTCTCTATGGGCCTGTCTGCTACTACCAGTCTCTATGGGCCTGTCTCCTACTACCAGTCTCTATGGGCCTGTTTGCTACTACCAGTCTCTATGGGCCTGTCTCCTACTACCAGTCTCTATGGGCCTGTCTGCTACTACCAGTCTCTATGGGCCTGTCTCCTACTTCCTGTCTCCTGGGCTCTCTCGTCAGAGACTGAATCTGATCAGAACACACCTTATCACAGCTCTTCTCTGTCTCTCTGGCATGCTCTCTAGGCCAGATCATCGTTCTTCAACCTGGTCTTTTAGAGTGATCTGCCAGACACACACCTAGCCCAGCGTGTCAAGAGCCGGGCCCTTTCATCTACTGGGTTTACCTGCTGGCCCAGGTTGAAAGGCTGTTTATTTGACACCTAATGTGTTGACAGGTGTCAGGGCCGTCAGGACCTAGAAAACCGCCTCTCCCTTTGTCTTCCCCCAGCCAGAGGGAAGGAGTGAAGGAGGGAAGGATGCATCTCCTCCTCCTCCTCCTCCTCCTGAAGGCCCTAGGGTGTTCCTGTGGTGGCGTATGTTTCCAGTTCTCTCTCAGGGGGTTATGAGGCTTTAACCAGCCCAAACGGGTCCCCGGGGAACAACATTAAGCCTTAAACACCTCAGTGCTCCTGCTCTGTTTGTTTTGCAGCTGGTCTTTATGTTGATGACTTGTTTGTTTGTCTGTTCTGTCCTCTCGCTTGTTTAACACTGTTGTATTTGAAGGAAGGAAATGTCTTTTTTGTTCGATGAATTAGAAAAACCTAAACGCTTAAAAAACATGCCAGGCTTAGTTATCTTTTCATCTTTTGTCATTGCGTTTATTAAAAGTTGTATATCTTGTAATTGGCATTACAAAATGTAATTGCAATTTCTCATAATGTCAAATGTTTTAGCATAACGTCATATTACATCGCATCACTAAATGCAATTGTCATGATCTAATAACCTGTAACGTAATGCTCTATGTCAATCCTGTACAGGTGTTCATATCAATTGTCACAGAAAAAAAACCACCCTACATTTCTCCTTGGCGGAATGATGGTTTACTTCCAAACTGATTCTAATGCCTGGAAGATGAAACGCGTCCGACTGACAGAGTGAGTGAACTCAAATGAATGATGAGTCTCTCTGTGATGTTGTGCACATGGAATGATGAGGTAAAAGACGTGTCTCTGTGATGTTGTGCACGGACAGAATGTGGTCAAGCCTGGTCTGTCACTGTTCTGAGGAAAGTGCCACTTATATACACTGATTTACCCGCAAGGCTGCAGGCAGGCCGGTCCCTTCAGATGACAGCTTTTCATTTTTCATCAAAATGACTTTCAGTATCAGTACCTACATCTGTGAAAGTGGGGAGGAAACCTCCGGTCTACGTGTGAGTGAGTGATGGGACATATGTTGTGAGATGGTTTAGACACTGCTTGGGAATCAATGTGGAAGGTCACACCATGCACCACACCATTGTCCTCTCAACTATCTCCAATCATAGTGTCTCACTGGGAGCACTGTCCTCTCAACTATCTGACTGCAGTTACTATGGTGTTACTAAGAGGCAGAGGAGGGTTCTCTTCACTCACTATGGTGTTCGAGGCAGAGGAGGGTTCTCTTCACTCACTATGGTGTTCGAGGCAGAGGAGGGTTCTCTTCAGTCACTATGGTGTAAGAAGCAGAGGAGGGTTCTCTTCAGTCACTATGGTGTAAGAGGCAGAGGAGGGTTCTCTTCAGTCACTATGGTGTAAGAGGCAGAGGAGGGTTCTCTTCAGTCACTATGGTGTAAGAGGCAGAGGGGGGTTCTCTTCAGTCACTATGGTGTAAGAGGCAGAGGAGGGTTCTCTTCAGTCACTATGGTGTTCGAGGCAGAGGAGGGTTCTCTTCAGTCACTATGGTGTAAGAGGCAGAGGAGGGTTCTCTTCAGTCACTATGGTGTAAGAGGCAGAGGGGGGTTCTCTTCAGTCACTATGGTGTAAGAGGCAGAGGAGGGTTCTCTTCAGTCACTATGGTGTAAGAGGCAGAGGGGGGTTCTCTTCAGTCACTATGGTTTATGAGGCAGAGGAGGGTTCTCTTCAGTCACTATGGTGTAAGAGGCAGAGGAGGGTTCTCTTCAGTCACTATGGTGTAAGAGGCAGAGGAGGGTTCTCTTCAGTCACTATGGTGTAAGAGGCAGAGGAGGGTTCTCTTCAGTCACTATGGTGTTCGAGGCAGAGGAGGGTTCTCTTCAGTCACTATGGTGTAAGAGGCAGAGGGGGGTTCTCTTCAGTCACTATGGTGTAAGAGGCAGAGGAGGGTTCTCTTCAGTCACTATGGTGTAAGAGGCAGAGGAGGGTTCTCTTCAGTCACTATGGTGTAAGAGGCAGAGGAGGGTTCTCTTCAGTCACTATGGTGTAAGAGGCAGAGGAGGGTTCTCTTCAGTCACTATGGTGTAAGAGGCAGAGGAGGGTTCTCTTCAGTCACTATGGTGTTCAAGGCAGAGGAGGGTTCTCTTCAGTCACTATGGTGTAAGAGGCAGAGGAGGGTTCTCTTCAGTCACTATTGTCATCTCAGACACTCCTGCTGAGTAGATTAGATTTGATTAGAATCACTTTATTTTCCCTTTGGGGAGATTCTGCTTGTAGTGTTGTGAAACAAAATAGGACAATACAGGACATAAACAATCAAACAGGACAAGACCACACAGTGCATGGTTGTGTATGGTCTTCTTCATCCTATTTTAGAAGTATATGGTGCTCTATAAGAGCTCATAGTCCATAAAAACCATGAGGAGGAAGACCTCTGCTGGAATAGTCATGATGGGCTCACGGACTTCCAGTTTCCGTAATAATTAGCCCCTATCATTGGCCAAGTTGTGGCCTATCGTCGTTGGGGATGTCATGTAGAACGCTATAGAATCACCACATCCTTCACCATGAACCAGAAGGATTCTAGACAGAGAAATATGTTTCCAGAATAGATCTAGAAATGTCAGAAAGTTGCCATTTAACTATAATATGTCATTATAGTGACATAAGTAATACGTCATGTTAGGTTACATTGGATTTCTATGGTCAAGTAACGGATACTTCACCTCTTATTCAATGTTGTTTTTAGTTTAACGTCTACCTGTAGGAATAGGTACCGCACGGTTATCATTGACTATGCAGATGGTTTTGGTGGCAAAACGTCTATATTTTGAGTATGGGGTCCATTCATTGATCCCACAGACGGTATATATTTGTTCCAGACCCCCAACCAACTGAAATTAGCCAAATGGCTCTTAGGGAGGCCTACTCAACACTTGTTGTTGTCGAGGACACATTTCTCCAGGAGGTGTAGTACCATTAGCTAAACTCTGTTTCTCCGACATGTTTTCACCTGTATGAGAGCTGTGCCAAAAATGTCATAACTCACTGTTTCCCAGGGTTTAAAAACTAAAGACATGGCGTTATACCAGGGACGAGGCAGTCGGCAGATGAGGGAGACTGATAGGTTTACCTGTACAACAAACAGAAACAAAGAGCTCACGTTCAGGATCTAATCTACACTGTTAATCTGTGTGCGTAATGAATATGTCATTAATTGTGTCATGGCCTATCCAGTGACTGGCAGAACAGTAGAAGTGTTGGCAGGTTATTCTGGCAGACAAATGAGAGAGTAAATATAATTAATTCATCATTGTTGTCTCCAGTTTGAGGGATTTTACAGTAATAAATAATAGGAGGATTGAAGTATTTCTGTCTATGAGATTGATTTTAGCCATGTAATAAAAGACATTATCACGTCAAAAGCTGTTAACTAATATTAGTATGACCCTAATATTAAGGATAAAATCTGATTTGTATCCCTATAAATACCTATTTCTATGTGTATTTCTGTATAAAACCCGGATAAAACAAATATTACATTTTGAACGTTTATATCCGTTTTTCTATGCAAGTTTTCTTCTTGTGATCAATGAATATAACATCTTAATAATGTGACATATGCATAAATCCAGACCCCAAATCATCTTCATCAGTGTTACATCATCTACTGGGGCCGGATCAGTCATTGGACTGACGTACAGACACAGACTTGAGTGACATGCACCTGGGACAGAGCGGGATTGGGTTTCATTGGAGGGCAGGCAGGGCTGCCTCCAAGCCTGTTGATTTATACAGTGTAACTGACTTGTTTAAGCCATTAAATCTGCCTCATTTGATGGGACGGCTGAACAAACAACACCACGGTCTCTTACGCTGATGGAGGTTAACCATGACCACAAGACAAGACTCCCGTTGTAATACGCTCTAGAACAACACCACGGTCTCTTACGCTGATGGAAGCTAACCATGACCACAAGACAAGACTCCCGTTGTAATACGCTCTAGAACAACACCACGGTCTCTTACGCTGATGGAAGCTAACCATGACCACAAGACAAGACTCCCGTTGTAATACGCTCTAGAACAACACCACGGTCTCTTACGCTGATGGAAGCTAACCATGACCACAAGACAAGACTCCCGTTGTAATACGCTCTGGAACAACACCGAGACCTCTAATGTTTTATCTCAGGAACTCTCTTGAACTCACGTTGCAAGGACAAACAGTACATACTGGTATATACAAATACTGTATGTATATGAACAAATATTAACTATACACATTGTATACAACACATACGAACATGAATATATTAAACAGAACTAAAATAAATAAAAAAATGGAGATGTCAAATCTAAAATGGCCCGTATGTTCAAAGCCTTGTGGACATTTACGGTTTGAGTCATTTGTAAATGTAGAAAGCAGAAGATGGGGTTGGACAGGAGGGTGCGAGGCAGACCATCTGTACATGGAGCCCTGCCTACAAGACCATTTGGCTCTGGGTCAGGTGGTATAGTAGGACCTGCTAGTGCTGAATGGCTGGTCGTGTCTGGACAGGGTTGGTACTGGTGAATGGCTGGTCGTGTCTGGACAGGGTTGGTGCTGGTCATGCCTGGACAGGGTTGGTACTGGTGAATGGCTGGTCATGTCTGAACAGGGTTGGTGCTGCTGAATGGCTGGTCGTGTCTGGACAGGGTTGGTGCTGGTCATGCCTGGACAGGGTTGGTACTGGTGAATGGCTGGTCATGTCTGAACAGGGTTGGTGCTGCTGAATGGCTGGTCGTGTCTGGACAGGGTTGGTGCTGGTCATGCCTGGACAGGGTTGGTACTGGTGAATGGCTGGTCATGTCTGAACAGGGTTGGTGCTGCTGAATGGCTGGTCGTGTCTGGACAGGGTTGGTACTGGTGAATGGCTGGTCATGTCTGGACAGGGTTGGTGCTGCTGAATGGCTGGTCGTGTCTGGACAGGGTTGGTGCTGGTCATGCCTGGACAGGGTTGGTGAATGGCTGGTCATGTCTGAACAGGGTTGGTGCTGCTGAATGGCTGGTCATGTCTGGACAGGGTTGGTGCTGGTGAATGGCTGGTCATGTCTGGACAGGGTTGGTGCTGCTGAATGGCTGGTCATGTCTGGACAGGGTTGGTGCTGGTCATGCCTGGACAGGGTTGGTGCTGGTCATGTCTGGACAGGGTTGGTGCTGGTGAATGGCTGGTCATGTCTGAACAGGGTTGGTGCTGCTGAATGGCTGGACAGGGTTGGTGCTGGTCATGTCTGGACAGGGTTGGTGCTGGTGAATGGCTGGTCATGTCTGAACAGGGTTTTCCTCGCCTCACTTCAGTGTTTTTCTCACAGAGGTATATCTGGGTATACAGCGTAACATAAACAACTCAAATGTATATCATTTGCTTTTAATGAATTTGTGATGTTTTTTTTCACGGTCCGTTTTGGCCATCAATTCCTGAAATGAAACCCACTGGAGAGAACGGAGAAAATCACTTGCCGAGTTGCATTTTTGTCTGAATTTAAAACAAAAAGGTAAAATAATTGTTCGGATGTCACCAAAATCGACTAAAACCCGGGTAGAGAACAGGCAGAATACAGTGAGAGAGATACCCTGGGCGGGTAGAGATACCCTGGGCGAGGAGAGAACAGGCAGAATACAGTGAGAGAGAGAGATACCCTGGGCGGGTAGAGAACAGGCAGAATACAGTGAGAGAGATACCCTGGGCGGGTAGAGAACAGGCAGAATACAGAGAGAGAGAGATACCCTGGGCGGGTAGAGAGCAGGCAGAATACAGTGAGAGAGAGATACCCTAGGCGGGTAGAGAACAGCCAGAATACAGTGAGAGAGAGATGGTGGGGGTGACTACACCTTCTTTCCCTCAAAGCTGTTTTCCCTAGGGTGCAATTTTCACCTTTTTTGTTCTAAGCAAATGCGATGAACAACACCTCAGTTGCCACAAATAGCAGTTGGCAATAACCTACAGAAATGTGCATGAGGTTTTTAATTCCCCACTTGGTAATTTAAGGGGTTATCGTTGCCTGTAATAAAATAATGGAAATTATAATAAATAAAGGCACCAGAAGCAGTGTATTTCACACATTATTAATCAGCCACGGAGACACAGAGCAGAGGTAATGGCAACATTATTTTCAGTCGTCTGTTAATGAATATGGGGATATGCTTTTATTTCTGAGCAATTAGCAAATGATGATGAGGCAGGGACAGGTATGGCACTAAATTCACACAGCTAATAATGCACAGAGGGACCAAGACAAGGCAGGTGTGTTCAAACCACGGTCATGACACCAGACACAGCTCCTTGTCTCTCTTTGTACTCCACCTCCCAGGAAATATTAACGGTTGAACAAAGCGGTGCTTCTCTGTCGAGACGCCCGTTTCACCAGGAAGCATTGTGGGCGTTTGGCTTGGTGATAACTTTAAAATGTTGTTAACCTCTAAAGTTTAGAGTCTAAACAATAAACAAAGACAATTTATAGGAAAAATATAATAGTCAAAAATGAAAGTGAGGAGGAAGTAACAAAGAACAGGTCACAGGGTCAGCCTCCTCCACAGGTTCAGCAGCCTCCTCCACAGGTTCAGCAGCCTCCTCCACAGGTTCAGCAGCCTCCTCCACAGGTTCAGCAGCCTCCTCCACAGGTTCAGCAGCAGCCTCCACAGGGTCAGCAGCAGCCTCCACAGGGTCAGCAGCAGCCTCCACAGGGTCAGCAGCAGCCTCCACAGGGTCAGCAGCAGCCTCCACAGGGTCAGCAGCAGCCTCCACAGGGTCAGCAGCCTCCACAGGGTCAGCAGCCTCCACAGGTTCAGCAGCCTCCACAGGTTCAGCAGCCTCCACAGGTTCAGCAGCCTCCGGTCTAGGGTTAGTTGTCATGCTAACCAGGCTGCATGTGTGTGTGTGTGTGTGTGCAGGTGGGGTTGACATGCTCCTCGTTGTGACTGGAAGTTGTAACATGATGCTGCAGTCTGTGTCATTGGGGATGTAAACACGGAAAGGCGGTTCCTCCCCAGTTCCTCCAGTCCTGTGAAATGCCCTGGGAACTGGGTGACACCACAGCCAGGGGTTTGACCTGCAGTTAGCGTGGAGCCCCACCAGGTATTGTCCTGGCTTGTCAAACATCCATTGACATAGTGATTCTTTTTTACATCCGCTGAGCAAACGGTTCCGCTGCCGGCCGCAACAAGACAGAGGTAGGGGTGAGAGGGGTCCCACTTTCACCTCCTCTGCTCCCCATCTGCCCCGAGCAAAGCACCAGGAAGGGATGGGGGAAATCAAGCCCCAGGGTGCAAAAGCCACCAATGAATGTGTCAATCAGCTTCACCTTAGTGGTTGTTGTTAGTCATGTCTAACACCTTTTCAAATCACCTCATTATAACACACAGTGGGAGTGGACTGCAGGGTAAATTAGTGTATAGGTTATGAACTAATTAATAGTTTATTAACAGTTTCTAAACTACTTATAAACCTTTTTCTACATTATAAAGTATACCATAACACACACAAAAAAACACATTGTCAGCATCTTTGCTGCACATTCACATCGATTAGACGAATACATAACGTTCATTATTTCATTATGACGGCCTTTTTCTTTCAGTGAAAACATACCGGAGAAATCAAAAAATGACGACAGTAGAGAAGATAAAACAGAAAAGGACACAGCCAAAGAAATACTCATTAACTCCTTCCATCCAACTGTCCTGTTCTGCCCCCTAGCGTTTATCACAGTGAATTACACACAGTATGGAAAAACAACCACCTGCTACTTGTAACTAAAAGCATTTAATATATATATAGATATATATCTATCTGAGAAGAGCCTTTTGGTAGAAATAGGAAGAGAATACACACTAAATAATACAGCTAGAGAATATGACTTCCCTGTTTGTCAGATGGAATATAAAAGTTAAAAACAATGAACACTAGCTTATTACTCTCGTGTGGCGCAGCGGTCGAAGGCACTGCCTCTGTGTTACAGGTGTCACTACAGACACCCTGGTTCGAAACCAGGCTGTATCACAACCGGCCGTGATTGGGAGTCCCATAGGATAATTGTCCCAGAGTAATCCGGGTTTGGCCGGTGTAGGCCGTCATTGTAAATAAGAACTTGTTCTTAACCGACTTGCCTAGTTAAACAAATTAATTAACACAATTTACATTTCACATAACCTGCCTCCTAGTGGAGACACTGACACATTTCACATAACCTGCCCCCTAGTGGAGACACTGACACATTTCACATAACCTGCCCCCTAGTGGAGACACTGACACATTTCACATAACCTGCCTCCTAGTGGAGACACTGACACAAACACTTGCAGTCCAGTGGTTCAGATGCAACTGTTTATTGTGACTTCCTCTCTCCTTCTAGATCTATCCGCTACCTTCGAAGAGAGGAGCGTTAGCTAAATGATTCAAATAAAAAATGTAAAACCAACTAAATGTAAACGCAAGAATAACAAAAAAAATGACATCAACTACCTCTCACATTTAGTACTAGTAAAATACTGATTAAAAGTGCTAGTGCATCAGAAGAAAAAAAAAAATAATTTAAACACAGAATTGCTTCTGTTTCTTTGTTACTTAAAGTCAAAAAAATATGCATTGTCCTCATCTGAAAAAAAAAAGAACAAAATCCAACTGCCAACATAGCAATCTATTTTCCATATTCTATAAAACAAGAGTATAAACATCTCCCAATACAAAGGCAGTTGTCTAAAGTAACTGTTTAAATTGCATTATATTCTGTAACGTCTATTCCATACCGAGTGATGTAAAACCTTGACACTGCATTTTGATAGACGTCATAGTGTCTCGGCAGGTAGCTAGATATATATATAAAAATAAATGTAGCTACTAAGTTTGTACATCTCTGTCTACAACCGCAAGTCAAACCATCAAAGTGAACACGGTCACATTCACCTAGAATATTCTCAGTTGAACAGTAACACAACTATGAGAATGTCAGTCGAAAAATAATCTCAGTTGTACAGCAGAGGTCAGTTAAGTCCAACAGCGCATGGCTATACCCACTACCCACTGCCCACCCCCCCACCCCAAAAAAACATTATTTTTGTATGAGCACCATACTGCTATAGAAAACATGATGTATTGTAAGGCACAGCAGGTACACAACTGGACTAAAACATTATTTGGCATCAGGTTCCATCAAACATGTGACTATAGCCCTTTGTAAAGGTACCTGGACTTTGGTTGTCAAAGTAGGATTAGGGTTGCAAAAAAGTCCCGAAACATTCCCAATGGCCCCTGCTTTTTCAGAAATCCCACTTGGAAAGATTTCAGGTTGGAGGAATCATTCATTACGTATTCCTTCATGATTCTTAGAATCCTCCAAGCAGGGAATTCTGAAAAAATACTCTGGAAATTTTCCAGAGTCAGGCTCCATGTTTACAACCCTAGACAGGATTAAGATCGAGGTAACCCTGACTGTCCTGTTCGGATCAGCTGGGGGGAGATCTCAGACACTATGGGGAAGGATGGGAAGGTAGGACAGGAGTCTCTGTGCTTCAGTTTAAACATGAGTTGCTCTTTCTCCTGGGTGAGCCTCTGACAGAGACCTGCCTGCCTGTCTAACGCCCCTTGGAGGTCCTGGTGCTCCTTGGAGAGCTGCCTACAGACAGGAGCACAGGGAAGGAGATATATTAGGAGAACATATTTATCAACATTGATAGTTTAGGACAGAAAGACATTGATAAAACAAATCTGAAGCAAAGTACTTTATAATCAATCTTTTGCTGACCTCAAATGACTATTCTTCACCAAAATCCTACATGCATTGTCATAAGTAGAAGTAGCACCAAAAACTCATCTATATCAACTACACAAGTTTGGATGGTGAAATGTTACTTTTACACTCTCAAGTACTGTAACCTGCCAGAACTTGCTTCCACTATGAAATATCCTTTCCACTTTCTCCACCAGGTGGCGCCACATTCACATCTTAAGTAAATGCCGTTTCCTACATTTGAGTTTGCTTGAACAGAACTTGTTAACTTTGTTAATCTATTTACAGCCTTGTTGCCATGTATTCTTCTACAATGTGACTTCCTGGTAACAACATTAACTCCAGGGTATCTGACTGTTCCAAACAGAGAGACAGAGACGGTGTGGATATGATATGGTCTTACTGTAGAAGGCTTTGATGGTTGTCGATACGAACCCTCAGGTCCTCATTGTTCTGTAGAACATTTATGACCTGGTCTTCTAGAGACAGATTCTTCTCCACCTGTCAGGGTAGAAAAAAAAGAAAAAAAAAGGACCCAATCAGCAATCAGGGTGGTGAAGACAACATATTGACATTCACAGACTTTGTGAAACTATAACCCAGAGTATTTTTTGACAACGCAGAGCACCTCAGATTTCTTGTTTCTGTTTGATTTCCTTTCGTAAAGTGTATTGAGACTGCGATTATGCAGTTTAAATAAAGAATGACTTGAATTAGACTATAGCAGAAATCTCAAAGAGTCAGGTGCCTGGACTAGTCTGTCGGCCAGTCCATGTCCCAGTTCCCTACCAGAACCTGCATCTGTAGCAGTTTGTTCCCCTGCGCCTGAATACGTTCACTCTTCATCTCAATGACAAACAGCAGACTCTCCTGCTCCCGCTCCCAGAATGGCCCAGGACTGCCGTGGGCCTAGAGAAAGAAAGGGAGGGGTAAAGACGGAGCGAGAGAGAGGGAGGGGTAAAGACGGAGCGAGAGAGAGGGAGGGGTAAAGACGGAGCGAGAGAGAGGGAGGGGAAAAGAGGGAGCGAGAGAGAGGGAGGGGAAAAGAGGGAGCGAGAGAGAGGGAGGGGAAAAGAGGGAGCGAGAGAGAGGGAGGGGAAAAGAGGGAGCGAGAGAGAGGGAGGGGAAAAGAGGGAGCGAGAGAGAGGGAGGGGAAAAGAGGGAGCGAGAGAGAGGGAGGGGAAAAGAGGGAGCGAGAGAGAGGGAGGGGAAAAGAGGGAGCGAGAGAGAGGGAGGGGAAAAGAGGGAGCGAGAGAGAGGGAGGGGAAAAGAGGGAGCGAGAGAGAGGGAGGGGAAAAGAGGGAGCGAGAGAGAGGGAGGGGAAAAGAGGGAGCGAGAGAGAGGGAGGGGAAAAGAGGGAGCGAGAGAGAGGGAGGGGAAAAGAGGGAGCGAGAGAGAGGGAGGGGAAAAGAGGGAGCGAGAGAGAGGGAGGGGAAAAGAGGGAGCGAGAGAGAGGGAGGGGAAAAGAGGGAGCGAGAGAGAGGGAGGGGAAAAGAGGGAGCGAGAGAGAGGGAGGGGAAAGAGGGAGCGAGAGAGAGGGAGGGGAAAGAGGGAGCGAGAGAGAGGGGAAAGAAGGAGCGAGAGAGAAGGAGAGAGAAGGAGCGAGAGAGAAGGAGAAAGAAGGAGCGAGAGAGAAGGAGCGAGAGAGAAGGAGAAAGAAGGAGCGAGAGAGAAGGAGCGAGAAAGAAGGAGCAAGAGAGAAGGAGGAGAGGAAGAGTATAACATTAACAGCATACTAATGAAACCTGGAGACCAGATGTCTAAAGCAACAGTCCAACTAAGTGAACTGGTTACAGGATCATGCACACGCCACGCAGAAACAAACACACTGTGTGCGCGCACACACGCGCACACACACGCGCACACACACGCGCACACACACGCGCACACACACCTGAATGTTCCGCTGCAGGTCCTTCTTGAAGGTAGACTCGTCAACTCTCTTCTTTAACTGATTGTACACGTGTAGCTCTGTAGTCAGCTCCTCTACCTCCTCCTTTAAAAGAAAACCTACTGGTCAGTTCTGTACGTCCTAGTACACAGTTAGAAGGTAAGGGGTACTGTATAGACCACAGTACATCAAAACAGGTGATACAAACTGATCAAGTTAAAAAGAGACAACTAAACACACACCTTCAACGTTCTCTCAGCTGCCTGGTGGGTCTCTGTTAGTAGTTTTGTCTCGTCACTCTGTATCATCTGCCATTCTGTAGGGGATAATAGGGATTTATTATGTAATTACACGGGCCGGAATAACATCAATGATCACTCATTCTAGAACCAACAGAATAACATCAATGATCACTCATTCTAGAACCAACAGAATATCAATGACTACTCATTCTAGAACCAACAGAATAACATCAATGACTACTCATTCTAGAACCAACAGAATAACATCAATGATCACTCATTCTAGAACCAACAGAATAACATCAATGATCACTCATTCTAGAACCAACAGAATATCAATGACTACTCATTCTAGAACCAACAGAATAACATCAATGACTACTCATTCTAGAACCAACAGAATAACATCAATGACTACTCATTCTAGAACCAACAGAATATCAATGACTACTCATTCTAGAACCAACAGAATAACATCAATGACTACTCATTCTAGAACCAACAGAATATCAATGACTACTCATTCTAGAACCAACAGAATAACATCAATGATTACTCATTCTAGAACCAACAGAATAACATCAATGACTACTCATTCTAGAACCAACAGAATATCAATGACTACTCATTCTAGAACCAACAGAATAACATCAATGATCACTCATTCTAGAACCAACAGAATATCAATGACTACTCATTCTAGAACCAACAGAATAACATCAATGACTACTCATTCTAGAACCAACAGAATAACATCAATGATCACTCATTCTAGAACCAACAGAATATCAATGATTACTCATTCTAGAACCAACAGAATAACATCAATGACTACTCATTCTAGAACCAACAGAATAACATCAATGACTACTCATTCTAGAACAAATAGAAAACAAAATGCAGTTCCAAAACAAAATAATCAATATGGTAATTAGATGTACAGAAGTTATTTCACATGCTGTAGTCTTGCCTTCCAGCTGTCTCTCGTGCTGCTCTGCGGTCCTCTGGCTCTTCTCCACGTAGAGAACAGTCAGGTCAGCAGCTGTCTCTGTTTCCACCTGGAGATGATCAACACCACAAGGACAGGGTTGAAGCCATGTACAGCCACACTTGTCATAGGAGCTAGACAAAGTGAATATCAAATATAAACAGTGAGATCTTTGTTATATAAACAAGTGTATAATACCAGATGAGCCAGCCATAACTCACTGTTGTGCCAGGTGCATAATACCAGATGAGCCAGCCATAACTCAATGTTGTGCCAGGTGCATAATACCAGATGAGCCAGCCATAACTCAATGTTGTGCCAGGTGTATAATACCAG